>NW_027495109.1:0-242269 GCF_021521415.1 Bidens hawaiensis | reverse complement strand
CAACTGTGGGCTACGCACGTGCCATGCTGGTGGTTGGTGGGTAGGCAGCGGCTGATAGTGACATGGCCGGCTGTGTACTATTCCTTTTCCACCAACTGCAGGCTATGTACGTGCCACGACAGGGGTTGGTGAGTAGGCAGCGGCTGATAGTGACATTAAGTACTAGAGCGTGCTCCTCGTTGTACTGTTGTCAGTGAGCTGTCGCTACTTTGGTCAGATCTTTTGTCCATACCTTGGCAGGTACAGTACAAAAGATCCTCCAGTAGCGTACGGACTGGCTCATTTAGGCGGGAGTATTTCCGGCTTTGGGCGGGAGTATTCCCGGCTTTGGGCGGGAGTATTCCCGGCTTGCTCATTCATTCTTCAAGTGACATTACTGAATTATTTGAGAGTTAGTGCCTTGTGCGTGTAGCCTTGCTGTTAGTGCGGGTAGCCTTCCCTGATGGCTAGTATCCGCAACTGCGGGAACAGGCGGGGTACGTCACCATTGGGAGGCTTTTCCTGCGGGAACAACTTGCGTACTGCGCGTAAGGACGTCATCTCTCTGAGCGTGGTGGGTCCTGCAGATCCAGTTGGTATTTGCGCAGACGTCCCTTTTTAAGGTGAGTCTTGCGTGTCCAACTGCGCAGACGTCCCTCTTCGAGGTGAGTCTTGCGGGTCCAACTGGGCTCTGCTGGGACCTACCTCTTCAAGTCCCCCCAGTCCAATGTTCTTCTCATGAATTGTTAATAAGTGAGGTGAACTTTTGGACTTAAGCAAGGGGTTTTGAAAAGGGTTTAGTTTTAAGGTTCTCCGCGGGGATTCTTCTCGCGGGTTTCCTAATGTCACGTGCAGAAATTCCCGACTTTTCTGCTTGATCTTTGGGTACGATGCGGGTAGGTGTGTAACCTCCTCGCAAGTCAGGAGCGTTGAGTTTCACTTGTGTAGATTTTCCACGAGGTTTTGGTAGTTTTAGACATAGTGATCAATTATGTTAAACAACCAATTCCATCTTGGAGCTTCAAACAATCTAGTTCTCAACGTTCCCGCTATGCGGGGATGTTATTTCCCTTTCCACAAGCATGGCCCAGAAGATCCTTCTTGGTTTCAATTCCCTGCGAGTGCTAAGTATGTGAAGGGTTTTGCCTTGACACTGTACCCGCACTCGTCTTATAGTTACTTTACTTCCAAGGTATTCTTGGCGTCAATTCCCTGCAGGTGCTAAGTATGTGAAGGGTTTTGCCTTGACACTGTACCCGCACCTGTCTTACGGTTTCTGGGTTACCAAGGTAAGGGGGTGTAGTCCCTCTTACTTTTGAATCTTTTTGAATTTTTTTTTTTTTTTTTTTGAAATTCGAAGAGTTGGTGAAAGGATAAGAACAGTCTAACCGTTGAAGGGACGTCAGCGTGGTCTGACGGTTTCTTCTGACAGTTTCAGGACGTGCATGAAGTTATGGCGACGTGACAGTATATGGTCATTCCAGATGCTTTTTCAAGCGCGTAGGCGCAAGTTTTCGGGCGCGTGGGCGCGAAGTTTACGGCGCGCGTCCCGTCAACAGCTGTTGCCAGCTTGCTTTTTCCACGTGTCATAGTTTCATTGCACCTGCGCTTTTCTCTCTCCCCCGCATTAAATTCATCGCATTCATTGCGATGAGTATATAAAGGGAGGAGAGGATGCGTCTCAACTCACAGTTTCACTTCCTTCTTCTTCTAAGCGATTTCCGGCGAATACTCTAACTTTTCCGTCGAGCATTCTCCTGAAATCGTTCTTCTTTCCATCCTCCAAAACATGTCTTCCATTCGTGATCCTGAAGCTATTGCCGAGGAGTCCGACGTGTACACCGAGAACCCGATGTCTGCGTCTGATAAGGACGATAAGAGTACTGCTGGCGAGTACCAGTGTGCTCTTCCCGTCGACCTTTATCAGTACATCGTCAGGAAGTTCATGCTCGAGCCTTTCGAGCCTGAGTTTCCTGAGCCTCACCAGACGGTGTACGATGCCCCCAAGGGCAAGATAGGGGTGTATGCTGCATTCTTCGTCTATGGGAATCTCAGGTTCCCATTGACGAAGTTTGTGTACCGTGCTTTAGAGAGACACGGTGTACATTTGACGGAGATGCACCCGATGGCGATCGCAAAGGTTCGCCACTTTGAATGGGTGTGCCACATTCTGGGCGTTGAGCCTCGCGTCGACCGCCTGATGACCATCTACTCCTGGAGGTGCATCCAGGGCTGGTACACCTTGATCACTCGGATCAAGGGTTTGAAGATCTGTGCTACCGAGCGCAGTCTTCGGTCTTGGAAGCGGGAGTTCTTCTATATCTCTGCCCGTGTCGTCCCTATTGCGATGACATTCAAGAACGGGAGAGCACTCCCGAACCTTCACGCCTCCAACTACCAGGAGGCGGAATGGTTTACCAAGATCTCCCGGATCCAGACTCCGGTTTACCGCTTTGCGGAGTCTGGGATGGTGATGCTCGGGATGAGCCGGGTATGGAAGGATGCTGGGGCAGAGGCGCCACAGATTCCCATCGTCCTCGAATACGGTTTGAACTCTATCCCTTACGGTATGCTTCATATCTTTTGCTGATTTAGGGTTTTTCTTCTAACTGTCTCTGTTTATTTTCAGAGGGGAACAACTTGCAGTCGCTTCTGCAACCGTGTGAGAGCGGTGGTCCCGCTCGGCTGAGTACTCGTGCTCTTGATGAGAACGAGTTGCCCATCCTTGAGCAGACGGCGGATCGGTTTGTGGAGGTCTACCCGCCGGGCCACGAGATTCTGAGCGCCACGCGGCCAGGTAAGGGATTATTTAACCCTCGCCCTCTCAATGCTCAAACCTCTGCTGGAATTCCTCTAATTTTGTCATCTTCTGATGAGGAATCCGCAGATGGTCCTTTCTTCGCGAGGAAGAAGAAGGCTGCTGGCGGGAAGGGCAAGGCGAAGGTTGCCTCCACCGCCGATCAGGAGAACCGGTCTGACTCAGAGACCGAGAGCGAGGAGGTGGCGGGGAACCCTGGTGGTGGTGAGACCACTGTTCCGGAGGTTGAGACTGCTGTCACCTCCGGGCAGCCCAGTGCGACGACGGTGACCGGCGTGAAGAGGCCGGCTCCATCGGGTTCGTCCCCGCCTGTCAGAACCTTCAAGCTCAAGAAAACTCGTAAGTATAAATTAATCTTACCCGCAATTCTTTCCGCCATTGTTTTTAATGTATTCGTGCAGGCGTGGATGCAATCGCATTCCAGAGTGTAGCGGGAAGGAGCGTCTCTGGACCCATGACGGTAGGTTTGGTCAACCTACCCGAGGCGATGACCCAGGCGGCTGCGCCTGTTTCAAGTGTTGGTTAAGTTGCTCACCCGGTTGAGGCAACTGTTCCAATTGTAACGTCATCTCCGCCGGCTGTCAGTGCCATCTTCACTGCATCCTTCACTGAGCCGGCGGTGATTTTTTCTGCGGGTTCCTCCGCAGCGGCGGCCACGGTTGTGAGTTCACCTCCAGTGAGTTCACCACCAATGGTCTCTACCGCGGCGGCTTCAACCGTGCCTCCGGCACCGGCGACTACCTCGTCCCCGGCCGGTTCATCAGGTATGTTTGGGGCTTCTAGCCAATCTCTGCCTGCTTCCCATCTGCCTGACCTCTTGGATGGATATCCGTTAGGTTCGGGTGATGGGTTTGGCGGCTACCGGCCTGTTGTCGACCCTACAGGTGCGTAGGGTTATTTTGGCCTTTTTTTTATCATCTTTTCCTAACTGCTTTTTGTTTTTGCAGTGTCGGATTCCAATGAGGTGTATGTTCCACGGTGGAACATCCGCCGGGGAACAACCCTTCGGACGGCTGTGGACTGCGTCGAGTGGGCGCATCACGCAGCCCCAAGTGGTGCGTTGGGGGAAGCTATGTCTAGCTACCAGGAGGGTAGGCTGACGAACGAGCTTCGGATTCTCCTTGCCCAGATGCAGCCGCGCGTCGAGTTGCTTTGTCGTGAAAACGACAAGTTAAAGGCGGCGCGTATCCAAGAAGTGGCTCAGGCGTGGGCTATCCGGGAGGAGAACAGGAGACTCTCCGCCATTGCTGCGGAGAAGGAAAAGGCCTTCAAGGCCCTCGAGGTTGAAGTTCAGGCCCGGCTCGAGGCCCGTTCCAAGGCTACTCAAGCTGTTAACGAACAGCTTAGGTTGGCTAAGGAAACTGCGCGGAACGCGACCGAGAGGGCCACCAAGGCTGAAGCCATTGCTGAGCCTCTGTGCGCCGAGAATGAGGAGCTTAAAGCCAAACTAGAGAGGCTTCAGCGGGCTCATGATGCCTTGGCCATGGAAGACGCCAAGAAGCTCCAAGAGATCTTGGATCAGAGGGGTATTCTTGACCACACTGAGCGTAAGCTGAAGGGCGTTGAAGAGGCTGCTGCTAAGGAAGTGTTGCTTGCCAACCTTAACAAAAATGAAGCCGAACGCGCTCGTGACCAAGCTCAAGCTGCCCTCCAGGAGGCTCTGATTACCAAGAAATGGCTTCTACGAGAAGCGTTGTCGCAGGTATGCGTAGCTTCATAATGTCTTTACGCTTTTCTTTGTACTTAGAAAAGTTTTTGATATATTTCTGTTTTGTAGGTTGTGCATCGGGTTCTTACGAACACATCTTATGACGATGCCATGAGCGCAGCCCTCAACGCTTCTCATGAGGATGGGGAAAAGGCTGGCTTCCTGCTTGGTCTAGGGTTTGTTGAGAAGGGCATCCCGCCTTCCAACTTCCCTTTATATGACGTGGATACTGAAGCTACTTATGACCAAGCAGTGAACCAGTATGCTGCCTTCCCGCATCCGGTGGTGAAGAAGGTGAACGAGATTGCTGCTGCTGATGATGGGCTAGCTATTCTCAAGGCTTTCCTTGAACCGCCACACTCAACTGATGGTGCGGGTTCAAGTGGGAGTGGTCCTGAAGCTTGATCCTTTAGATCCCTTCCCACTGTTAGAATAGATTTATATTTTTGTATGCGGGTATATGCCCAGCAATCCTTGTAATGTTTGAATTTTTGTGAAATATAAATCTTTTGTTAATGCCATGCCTTGTAAACCTTATATGTTTTGTTTCACGCATATTTTGGTTTAACTTAGCAATTTCTTGAGTACTTTGGATAAGTTAACCTTTCAACGTGGCAGATAATAGGTTAAAGTTTTGCTTCCTCTTTCGTGATTGTGCGGGTAAGACCGTCACTTTCACTTAGTAGGATGGCTAAACTTTACCTATATCTGACCTGCGTGAAGGTTTTCCTCATCTTTTCCTTATAAATTTTTACCGTTTTGTGTTTATGCGGGTTTTGCCGCCGTCCACACGCAACAACTTACTTCTTTTCACACTTATTTATGCGGTGAATACCGGCATATCAGTGTTTTGAATAAGTTAACCTTTCGACGCGCGGTTGTCAATGGGTTAATGTTCAGTTTCCTCTATCATGATTGTGCGGGTAGGACCGTCACTTTCACTTAGTGGGATGACCAAACTTCACCCATAACTGACCTGCGTGAAGGTTTCCCTCATCTCTTAGAAATTTTTGCCGTTTTTTGTGTTATGCGGGTTTTGCCCCCGTCCACACGCAACGACTTACTTCCCCACTTATTTATGCGGTGAATACCGGCATATCAGTGTGGTTGGATCATAAGTATAAATGTAAGACCATCAGCGTCAATGTGATAAGGAGAATCATTTCCATTAGAAGTGGCTCTAGGCCTTTTCTTTACAAATTTGGAATTGTTCTACATGCAGCCTGTGTAATTGAACTCCCTTCCATGTTCTTGGGATGGGGGTGTCATCGAGCCTTTCAAGCCGATATGCACCTGGTTCGGAATCTCGTTGTTTACGCAGTATGTAGTCTCCAACATTGAAGCTGCAGTTTCATCCGTGTTTTTCCCAACTGGGGTTTTACACGCATTAGCCTGCTTAGCGTCCATTATGCCACGAGGTGGGTGAGTTCCCCATTTCTGACGAATGCTTCGACGACGTCCTTCAAGGCTACGCATTCCTCAGTGGTGTGGCCTTTTGTCCTGTGGAAGTCACAGGATTTGCTTTGATCAGCGTTTGGACGCTGTCGGATTATTGGAGCCTCTGGCCATGGGAGCCTCTCGGTGGCAAATATCTCGGTGACGCTTTTGGTGAGTGGCGTCCACCTGGAGTTCCGGTTCGACGACTGCATGTTATCATTTCCGCCTAACCGATGGTGCGAGCCGGACGAGGTGTCAAAGTTTATCCTTGACTGCCAAATACCAAGCTTCCTCTTTTTGTTTTGTCGGGCGGTAAGGACGTTGTTTTCTCTTGTCCTCTGTGTGTAGAGGTTTGTGCTCTGGGGAAGATCTCTACCCAGTTGCTTTTCCGTTTCCGCGAAGCATTTAGCTGCTGTCATGATGGCATCCCATGTAGATGGCATGCCGTCTTTACCCGTCAATGTGCGGATAAGCTCTGGGTATTCGGCGCCTTGGATGAAAGCAGCACGAACAAGATCTTCGCTAATAGTGCCCAGACTTAGCTTCTTTGAATTGAAGCGCGTGATGAAGTCTAGTAAAGACTCATCTTCCTCTCGGATGTAGTTGAGGATCGTCCATTGCTCTTCGGTATACTTTCTTTGTTGACTGAAGTGTTGGCTGAACTTCTGCTGGAAGTCTGCCCAATCGTAGATGTGGTGGACCGGTAGACGGTCGAACCACGCTCTGGCTGCCCCAACAAGCGTCATTTGGAACATGTAACACCACGTGGGTTCCGTCCAATTGCTGACGGTTGCCCCCGCTATGAATCTGTTCAAATGATCGTCTGGGTCAGATATACCATCATATGTGCCTATGTTGGACATTTGTTTGGCACTTTTCGGGGCAATTGCTTCCGCAATGTCCCTTGCAAACTTGGACGTTCCCGCATTTGCAACAGTTGGTCTGAAGGTTTTAGAGAAGTCACGTGGGTTTCCACCCGGGTTTTTTGGTTTGAAGGTTTCTCCAAAATTCCTTCTCGGTTGGAAGTCCGTTTCCTTACGCTTCCCTTTCGCCCTATGGAGAGGGTTTGCGTCGCTGTCGGATTCCTCCCGATCATCCCAGTACTCGCACTCATTGCTCATGTTGAGCTGTTGTCGAGTGCTTCCGAATTCGTCAGCCTGTTGGAGTGAACGTAAGCGTTCATTCAACTCAGCTTGGAATTCCCTCTGACGTGCTTCCGCCCACGCTTTAACTTGATCAAGTGTTTGGCGGGGGAGCCTCGTCTGTTGTCTCTCCCACTGGGTATCGGTGAATCCCAGTGAAGGATTGTTTACTTCACTTGCCCCGGCTCGAGTAACCGGGGTAGTGTTCGTAAAATTTACTGCACTTGCCCCGGTTTGGGTAACCGGGGTAGTGTTCGTAAAATTTGTGTACTCACCGGTGTTCCCCCCAGTAGCTGGGGTTGTGGTTACCGTGGTTTCTTGGTCACTCGCTGGCCTTGGCACCGGAGTAACCTTAACCATCTTTCCAGAAGTTTTGAAAAAACTGAAAAAGAATTAGTTCTAGCTTTTATGCACGGATGGCGCCAATGAAGAAACACTGATCGACCCCGGCAGATTACGGATAATCTGGGGGTTAAGTAGATGTTTCCCACGAGGGTTAGGTCCGGCAAAGATGATTATTCTTCTGATGACCTGCAAAACAGACACCGTGAGCTCGTCACTGAGAAGGGGGGGGGTACCTCCTTGTGACCACCCTCCGGCGTGAGAATCAGACTAGATTGCTCTTGAATATAAGTGTATATTAAGAGAAATAGCTAGAGCAGATAAGATATAAGATAACAAGATCCTGATACCGTTCCAAGGTGTTGGAGTATTTATAGCCGAAGGTAGGTGTCCAAGCAGGTACAGCCAACTGTATAATATTCCTTTTCTACCAACTGTGGGCTACGCACGTGCCATGCTGGTGGTTGGTGGGTAGGCAGCGGCTGATAGTGACATGGCCGGCTGTGTACTATTCCTTTTCCACCAACTGCAGGCTATGTACGTGCCACGACAGGGGTTGGTGAGTAGGCAGCGGCTGATAGTGACATTAAGTACTAGAGCGTGCTCCTCGTTGTACTGTTGTCAGTGAGCTGTCGCTGCTTTGGTCAGATCTTTTGTCCATACCTTGGCAGGTACAGTACAAAAGATCCTCTAGTAGCGTACAGACTGGCTCATTTAGGCGGGAGTATTTCCGGCTTTGGGCGGGAGTATTCCCGGCTTTGGGCGGGAGTATTCCCGGCTTGCTCATTCCTTCTTCAGGTGACATTACTGAATTATTTGAGAGTTAGTGCCTTGTGCGTGTAGCCTTGCTGTTAGTGCGGGTAGCCTTCCCTGATGTCTAGTATCCGCAGCTGCGGGAACAGGCGGGGTACGTCACCATTGGGAGGCTTTTCCTGCGGGAACAGCTTGCGTACTGCGCGTAAGGACGTCATCTCTCTGAGCGTAGTGGGTCCTGCAGATCCAGTTGGTCTTTGCGCAGACGTCCCTTTTTAAGGTGAGTCTTGCGTGTCCAACTGCGCAGACGTCCCTCTTCGAGGTGAGTCTTGCGGGTCCAACTGGGCTCTGCTGAGACCTACCTCTTCATGTTGTTTTCGTTGGTTCCGCCTTTTTCGGAATGCAATTCGTTATTCAACAAATGCATGATGTTTGTATAACAGAATTAAATGCACATAAAATAATAATAATAATAATAATAATAATAATAATATATAAGTTTGTTGTGGCTCAATGGTAGAGCACTCACTTTACAAGTGAGAGGTAGGGGGATCAAACCTCACTACCACCAACTGATATGGGAGATATGAGGGATGAACCTGGCTTGCTAGGGTTCGAGTCCTGATCTCGCCCGATTTTACAGGCTCCTCGCTGTCATGCCGTTTGGCGGACGTGGGGGTCGGGTTTTATCCGGTGAATCCCTCAACAGGTGGACCGCTAGGGGCTCCGTCCGTCCGGACTAGTGGCCGGCTCGGGCTACCTTTAGCCAATGGGGGCTGCGTACGAGGTACCCAGCGTTACTTAGTTGGCCGTTCAAAAATAATAATAATAATATATAATAATAATAATATATATAAAAAATGTAATACGCCATATAGGTAGGTGTACAATTAACAAGCGGAGCTTGCCCCAATGGCCAGGAACATGATGGATTACCCGGGTTCGAATCCGATTTCGACCGGATTTTACCAAAGCATTAAAACTTGTCGTGCCTTCGGGCGGGGTGAGCCAACTGGGTTTTACAAGGAACGCCAAGCCAAACTCGGATGCCAGCGTGGATCCCGATCATGTCAACATAGTTGGCCTGAATGGGGTGGTGGGGCGCGACGTGTTCGCGCAGTGAGATAGCTTAACTATGAAAGTCACCGTTCGAAAAAAAAGTTAGATGTACAATTATTATATTATTAATGCAGCCAAGTGGTGGCAGTGGCTTGGATTTTTCAATGGAAAATTGGAAATTCAAATTTAATTTCCACTTGTGTCATTTAGGATAGATATTGATAATGAAATATTTGAGCTATGTCTTATGCAAAAGTTGTCAGTTTGAACCCCAAGTCCATCTGGGTTTTCGTCCCATCGTTAGTTACGCTAATGAGTTTTGTTCTTGTGGTGCCACAACAACTATCAAGTGGCAGCCAACGGTATAGTTTCCAGAGGGAACGCCCAAGCCAAACTCTGAAAGCCGGCGTGAGTCCGGTTAAGACAACATTGTTTGTCCAGAGTGAGGTAATGGGACTTTTAAATTTTGAGAATACGGTAGCCTAAATACAAGAAAGTCGTCATTTAAAAAAAGGTAGGTATACAATTTACATTCTGCATATATCTAACTTAATACTTCAGGTGTGTGTCAAGGTCTTATGTACGTTTTGATTACACATAAACATTAACAGTGTGTGATCATAACATTTTAGGCGGTGTATCTATGTGTAACATAAACTTGCATGCATAAATAGACGCAAATACCCTTAATCGATTAAACGCAATCATATGCACATGTTCATATATTATTGCTTGGTGGTGGTGGTGGTGTGGTGGTGGGGTGGGGGGTTGATTATCTTCTTTTTTTAATAGACAGAAATACAAATTTTGTTCTTTAAACATTATCAAATTATGGATCGGGTCCTTTAAAAAGTTTAGTTTCACTCGTTGTCCTTTATATGAAAAAATGTCTCGTTTTTAGTCCTTTACATTGTAACATCATGTTTTATGTTTTATAGACAAAACCAAATTATATGAAACTCATATTTTAATTATTGTTAGATGAGTAAGTAAAGAATAAAATAGGTATTAGAGCTACGAGGCTTTCACGTGAGCATTATGAAAGTCATAGCTCGCGTGTTACGCGGGTTAGTTTTAGTTTTTTTTTTAATTATTGTTTATGCATACTTTTCATGTAGGATGTGGTTAGGTATTACTCTTAAAGGTTACATGAACTTACAAAATATGTTATATTTATTAGCTGTAGTTAAAGTATGGTTTGTTTTGTTTTGTTTTTTTTTGTTTATATCTCAAATGGGTCTCATTGGTCTAGTAGTTAACGCGACCCAACATTTTGTTATTTAAGATACGAATTTTCGTCATAATATGCGTGTATGCATAAAGATAAGTCATATGGTTTGTGTTATTTTCGTTTGTATTGAGTTTTTACGGTTCTTTGGTGATGTAGAACGTATATGTTGTTTAATGGATCACCAAAAATGGGCTCTCATGTGTCTGTCAATTAATGTAGCCCAACATTTTGTTTTTTATTGTTTAAAATATGTATGTTGTGCTGATAGTGAATTGAGCTTTTAATAAATGATGTATTTGAATTTCTATATGCCAATTATAGTTCCATGTCTATCTGAAATGGGTACGTCATGTGTTATTATTTCATTTTTGGGTGAATTATTAAATTATTATATTTTTTCTAGCATGATGTTTAATTTTTGTGATTTTCTTATTATTTTGTATGTATTTGTTGTATTTATAGATTTGTAGTTTTAAAAGAACATTTAATTTGTTAATTTGTTTTTATTCTTATCAAATATAATAGAAGTTATATTAGTTTATGAATTATATTAATGAAACTTTTATGGTCATATGTAAAAACTAAGTTTTTTAAAAATTTATTTTTTATTAATAATGTATACGTTTTTAATATTTTATACATAAATTTTTGTATTATGAAGTTTTGTAGATTTATTTCTTTTTTATATTTTAAAATGGGTAATAATTGGAAGCCGTCACTTGAAAGTGACGCTATAATGATAATAAACCAGTTTGAGAAACTATTTTCTCGCATTCTTGATCAAATCTTTCGTTTCATCTAACAATTAGAAACACTAAGTTATTATTCCCCTTAATTAGGACGAAGTTTGTTGTTAAGTGAAAGTTTTGTATGTTGTTGAAGGGATTTGTGGTTGTTTTTAGTTTATTCAATCAAACATTGTGTCAATAACAATTTACAACCACTTTTAAAATAAGGGGAATTACATATATCCCCTTACGAACCTGGTGAATTACATATATATCCAACCATAAATCTTTAATTACATATATTCCCATTTAATGTAAAATTACCATGTTATCCATCTCTTTTACAAACATATATGGCATCTATAACAACAAATTGCTCAGTTAATCACCACCGCCAAGCCTCCTCGAATCGTCCCTGTTCGTCACAAACTGAGCGAAGGAAAGTGGACGAACGATTGCAGGCAGATCCGACTATTTGATTGACTGGAAAAGGAAAACAAGAGGCGGAGGAATGCGGAGACTTTATTCGAGAGATGATTGAGAAAGATGGAATTGATTATTGAAAGGTTTGCTTCCATATGGTTCTGTATTAGAGGACATCAAGACTCCGAAATTCTTTGAATTTTAATCCATATAATTAATCCAAACCCAAGAAGTTATTCAATACTCAAAAGTTAAAACCCACAAAACCAATTTTAAGATTCAACAATTTCATCCCACTCAAATCCAGTTTGGATATTTAGGGAATTTGTAATTAATATTATTGTGAAAAAAAATGATTCAAAGTAATACTTACATAGGAGATTGTAATTGCCCCCTTTTAAAAACCGGCATTGCCCCGTCATCGGAGCTCGGTAGAAATTCTTGAATCGGAAATACATCTCGAATCAGTGTTTCAGATCCACCCTCGTTTTTCTAGATTTGATGAATCGTAATTTTTGGCGAATGGGAAGAGGCGGTGATAAGCAGCTTAGGGTGATTGGCTATTTTCCGGCGAGATGAATATAACGTTGAAGATGAAAGAAAAAAGAATAGATGAAAAAAGGTATAATAGTCATTTAATTAGTTAATTTTAATGAAATGGGAAGATATGTAATAAGTGTGGTTTAAGGAGTGGAAATATGTAATTGATGTTTATAAGTTGGGTAAATATGTAATAAACGAACTTAAGAAGGGGATATATGTAAATGCCCCTATAATAACCTAGGTGATAAATGAATATGTCACTCATATTTTTATATAACTTGACTAATAGTTTTTCTAATAGCTCAAGAGAATATGTGATTATATTAATAGGATAAATAATCAAGAGATAGCAAGATATTATCAAACAAACGTAGCAACGTGTGATACTATGATGTTTACATACAATGTTGTAAAAGTAGGTTTCCAAGGCAGTGTACTCTCCGAGTACTCGCTACAAGGTATGGTGTCGATGAGAGTTCATTCAACTCCGCCTAGTTACTAAGAATCGAACAAATGTGGTCAACCCAGTCAGAATCACATCTAATTCAACAACTTGGGTCGATTTGGACTTAAAAAATAAAACATAATTTATATTTATATAATATTTTATAATATTTGTAGCATCCCCAAAATTTTGATCCAAATTTGACAAATTAATAAAGTTAAAGGATAAAAAATAATCTCAAAGGCAGGTAATTGGAAAATTTTTAAATAAGGTAATATAAGAAAAATAAGAAAATAAAAAGATTTCATAATTCATATTAAGGAAATAAGAAAAAGAAAAATTTATCCCACATGGAAAGATGGAAGAAAGTGGAAGCATTACACATGTGTATAAACAAGGAAGATAAAACTCATCCTACATGGAAAGTGGGAATGATTTGGAAGCTTCTTATAAAGAGATAAATTTCCATAGTAATATTCTTCTATGCCAAGCATGCACCCAGTGGTCCTAGCGGAGGGTGCGAAGCACCCGACGAGCACGCGTAATCCCCAAAATTTTGATCTAAATTTGACAAATTAATAAAGTTAAAGGATCAAAAATAATCTCAAAGGCAGGTAATGGGAAAAATTTTAAATAAGAAAATATAAGAAAAATAAGAAAATAAAAAGATTTCATAATTCTTATTAAGGAAATAAGAAAAAGAAAAATTCATCCCACATGGAAGGATGGAAGAAAGTGGAAGCATTACACATGGGTATAAACAATGAAGATAAAACTCATCTTACATGGAAAGTGAGAATGATTTGGAAGCTTCTTATAAAGAGATAAATTTCCATAGTAATATTCTTCTATGCCAAGCATGCACCCAGTGGTCCTAGCGGAGGGTGCGAAGCACCCGACGAGCACGCGCAATCCCCAAAATTTTGATCTAAATTTGACAAATTAATAAAGTTAAAGGATCTAAAATAATCTCAAAGGCGGGTAATGGGAAAATTTTTAAATAAGGAAATATAAGAAAAATAAGGAAATAAAAAGATTTCATAATTCATATTAAGGAAATACGAAAAAGAAAAATTCATCCCACACGGAAGGGTGTAAGAAAGTGGAAGCATTAAACATGGGTATAAATAAGGAAGATAAAACTCATCCTACATGGAAAGTGGGAATGATTTGGAAGCTTCTTATAAAGAGATAAATTTCCATAGTAATATTCTTTTATGCCAAGAATGCACCCAGTGGTCCTAGCGGAGGGTGCGAAGCACCCGACGAGCACGCGTACGGGCATGGGTTCGGGCGAGGACGAGGACGAAGGCGACGGCGACAGCGAAAGGCATTCAAAAGTCAGTTATGGAATCACAAGGTTGTTGGTACAAATCTTAATGAATATAATACTAAATTCCTAGAATGCTGCCGACTGGTTCCACATTTAGTAACTCCAGAATATAATAAAGTAACTCGTTATATATTTATATATATATATATATGGGTTACCAAGAGAAATAAGAGACATGATACGATCTAGGATGCCACAAACAGTTGATTCGGCTATGGATATGGTCGGATACTTAATCAACAGTATGATAAGAAATCAAGAAGAAGAAAAGAAGAAAGACAAAGAAACCAAGAAACCAAAAGATGTTGAGAAATTAGAAAAAGAAGAAAGTACTCCCAAATCAGCCTGCAAGACTTGTGGAAGAAAAGATACTGGAAAGTTTCGACTAGAAAATACAAATAATTGTGCCTAATGCAAGAGAACAGAACACTCAATAGGAGAATGCTGAAAGAAGTTATGAGTATGTTTTCTATGTGGAGAAACGGGTCACTTTAAGACTGAATGCCCGAAAAGAAAAGCTAGTGTAACATCCTAAAATTTATAATGTTGAATAAAGAAAGTTACGTTTAGTGATTTCGCGTTATTAATTAATTAATATCGAGTAAAGAACGGATCATGGACTTAGATTAATCGAGATGGGTTAAATGAGAATTGGCCTTAGGTCCATGGGCTTTAAGGGATATAAATATCCCCTAAACCAAGCTAAAACCCTAAACCCTCATTTCATTTCCATCATAATCTCTACACACTCCAAACACACACACACACCATAAACGAGCAAGACCCGAGAGAGAGTAAACGTTAGTTGGTATTAGATCTTATTACACGAGATCTAGAGTGCATAAACAAGCTAACCAAGATCGAACGAGCGCTAAAGGTATGTTCTTGACCTTTAAAGTTTACGTTTTATTGAACGTTAGCCTTTTGAATGTCCTTAAGCTTAAAGATCCAAGCTTTATAGTATATATGGGATATATATACGACCGAAAATGGTTAGGGAACGTTAGTGGGTGATGTCGAACCATAACAAGGGTATTAAAATCGCCAAAACGCTTGATAAAAACCAAACCTGTAGCTGAACTGGGCAACTTCGCCTGCAAACTGATAACTTCGCCTGCAAAAGCTTAACTTCGCCTTCAAAGCTTAACTTCGCCTTCAAAGCTTAACTTCGCCTACGGCCAAGTTCGCCTAACTGGTAACTTCGCCTATGGCCAAGTTCGCCTAATTGATAACTTCGCCTACGGCCAAGTTCGCCTAACTGGTAACTTCGCCTAAGGCCAAGTTCGCCTAATTGATAACTTTCTTTATTCAAAAGGACAAAATTTGTATTTTTTTCTAAACTATTTATATGAATCTTGTCACTTAACTTATAGAGTTCACATGGTACTTCAATGAAGCAAATGATAATACAAGCTTTAACCTTGATGGCTCTTTCTGCCAAATATGAAGTTGATATTATGACTCATTTATAAACAGTCCATTACAAAGCATGATCACAAAGAAACTGTGTATACCTGTTGTATCTTCTTTATCAGAAGAATTATATTTTGAGGATATAGTGGAGCTAAAATAGCATTCATCTTCTGTCAAGGTATTCATAAAATTCTGTCAAGGTTAGCTAGGACTGTGCGAACTCGTTAGCATGATTATAAAAACACAATGCAATAATTTTCAGACGACTTTTAACCCGTGTGACCCGTATAACCCTTTTAGGATTATGTTTTATTCTTTCTTCTATTAGTGTTAATTAGAGCTTGTAACTGAAGAAAGTTTTCTAAAAGTATTTATATAAATATATCTATAGTTACTACTCTAAAAAGATACGCTATTTATGATAACTTCTAGATGTATTTCCAATCAGCTTACATGCTAATTTAAGCCTATAAAAGAACCGAACACTAATAAATGAGGTAAATTTAAGCCACTAATTTAAATGTGTTTTCTGGATAAATTGTGATGTATTAGACATGTTCATTTCCATTGCAAACTACTCATTTAGATTTTAAATGAACGAACATGAATGCACACGGATATGCCCTTATTTTTTATGAACGAACATGAACAAAGTAATGATAAGGTACCTTGGAATACCATGGATTCTATTATGCCAACGGCCTAGTGTTTCCCATTTTCTGAAAGACGAAGCTAAATATTTTGGTCTAAACAAAATATGTAACCTCCATTATGACCGAATCTCAATCAAATACGCTTCTTGTTAACACTGGACCGTTTATGATTTATGACCCACGTCAATTGAGAAAGAAACCAACACCTTAAACTTTAACTTTTTGAACTTGTTGTATTGATGCATGATAATTTTTATCCAAGAACTGACCTTGTTTTCAACATGCTTGATATTTGATGATAAAATATCAGTAAGTTTCTACTCGCTACCCAAAACAACATCAGCAATGTTCTTGAAATAAGATTTTTTTAATCATGTCAAATGCTTCAACATTTGGGATTCTTTTACAATAGAAAGTTGGTATTACCTACAAGTGATTATTTTCTTTTTAGTTTTTTAATAAACAGATTATGGTAGTGCTCATACTATTGTTGTAACAAAAATAATTATCAAAGGTAAAAAAGTTCCATACCATTTCTTTTTACCTAATTATAGAGACTTCATTCCAGTCTCATAAAACATGTATTGTCTCACAAAAATGTATTCTTTGCTCATTTTTTACGAACTTCACCGAAGATAAAACAAACGCTTGACACTAAAATTATTAAAAGATTAATGTAGAAAAAGGTTTTAAGCTACATATTACCAATATACAAAGGCACACACATACCCAAGAGCACATCATAAAAACATATTACATATAGAGTAAAAACAATTGACCTTGAGTGTAGTAACAAGACACTCTCATAAGATTACTACTTCAAAGAAATAGTACGCAACTCAAGTTGCAAGAATAATTCTCCGTTTATAATATGCGAAATTATATTATTTCTTTATTTATGTGCAAAATTGCAGATAACACCTTCGTTCAACTTAGATGCTTAAACTTCCAAATAAGTAAAACATGTAGTAATATTGAGTTGAAAGTGAAGTTTCAAACACCAACAATATCGTTATCTAAAAAATATTTTATTAAACAAAACCATATAAATTCAAAAGTCAAACAAACATATGAGAAAAAAAAACAAAAACGTTGCAAATTAAATAAACATCTAAATTAAAGTGAGATCTGATATGCAAATAAATCAGGAGATAAAACAATTTACAAATACTTAAAATAAGTTATATCCAATCTGTATAAAAGAAATTATTTGACCATTAAACCCAAAGTTTACTGTAATACCCCACTGAAGTACTTAAGTAAATTAAAACCAATCAGCATGAAATTAAATTTTTAAAAATAACTGTTTGATCATTAAAGTCAAACTCCACCAGAATACCCTAATGAGGTAGTTAGCCCGAAACATTAAAGCTACCATATTCAATAATTTGATACTTTAACTTTGAAATTAAACAAAACCTAATTCACTTCAGCTTGAAGCCTCTAATTAGAATTAAACATAGATTTGTAGATCACAATGTTGGGGTTTATCAGTAAAGCATCTAACATAAAATCAAGACGAATCTAGATGTGGTCAAACCTATAGAAACAAAGATTAATAGTTGTAATACCTAGTACTTTTAGCAATCAGATCTTTTAACGTCGATGATATCAGTGATGGCTTTCTTTTAGATCAATTAGAGTTCCATTGTAACAAACCGCTCCAATCATATACAAAATAATAATAATAATAATAATAATAACAATAATAAATGTACATGATTTAGAAGGGTGTAAAGTTCCAGAAACTTATCCAGTCATGATTTTGTTATCGGGATTTTAAACCTCAAATGATCTTCAATAACTAATAAAGGCATAACGAAAAATAACCCTAATAAGAACACTAACGGAAATAACCTTTTGAAATTGAATACAATAATTATAATATATATCATAAACCCTTGAAAAAATTAACGAAAAAACCTAATTAATAAAGAACTATGAATCTTTAATAGTTAACAAAGGCCGATCTTAAATATAGAACAAAGCCAATTAATTTTAGGTATACATATAGATTAGGGGCAATGATACAACTTACTTATTGAATTCGATTTGAAATTAGCATAATAAAAAAAGGACGCCTGAAAAAAAAGGATTCAAAATTAGTGTCAATGTGTCGCTGAAGTGATGAAATCGCACCATGGAATCGTTGATTGAAAGATAAGGTCCACGGAATCGTTGATTGAAAAGTAAGGTTTTGCAATTGTGAAGATAAAAAAAGACTTTCAATCCACAATGACCTTCGCTCAGCCTTCTCCCTGTTTCAATCCACACTAGCGATAAGGTGGGTGTGAACAAGGTCTCGCAGGCAAAGGAAAAAGGAAAATGCTAAGATGATTTGTTATGACCCGCGGGCAATTCGGGTTTCATTAGAAGCCCCATACCCATCAAAGCGGTTCAAACACATAAAAAGACTTCATTTACAAATGAAGCAATCTGGTGGCTTGAGAGGGGGCGGAGAGTGACCAAAGCGCTACACGTAGGATATTAAAGGTTTCATTTGTATTACGGAGTTATTTTATATTACTCGTTTCTAATATATATATATATATATATATATATATATTTGATTTTAATTTTATGTATTGTAAGGAAGTTAATAATTATATACTTAGGATTTGATGATGAAAATTGTTTCACAAATAAATTAGATGTTATAACCCGATTTAAAAGTTATATGGGTTTGGTAAAACCCATGACCCGCTTTTTATAATATAAAATTATTTCTTAATTATAAATCATATATTTAAAAAAATAAATAAATATTAATTTTTAGTATATTCCCATTTTATAGGATTTTCATATCAAATATTTGCTAAGATTATTTAATGAGATGTTATAACCCGTTTAAGGACTGTCTGGGTTTGGTAAGACCCATACCCATGAATTCGGGTCAAATGCATGAGAATTCCCTATTTAAAAATCAAGCAATCTTGTGGCTTCCATAAAAGGGGAGGAACGGCCACATCATGACACATAGGATTTTTGAGCTTTCGTTTATATATATTATAGATGTATAACAAAGTGTATTATATTTAAATTTTGACGTTGCTCCAATTTTATTTAAACTTAGATAGAAACATTGAGAAAAATGAGCCCATCCTAAAGGTATATTCGTTAGTTCACCATATTTTAGAAATTATAAAAGAAAAATACTAATTGAGCTAAATTAATTATTATAATATAATAATATTAAAAATGTTATTTGTAAATCTATCCGTAAGGAACACGGAATAATATTCTATTTTTAATTGTATTTTAATTGTTTCATGATGTTACAAAACCGACTAAGTCCTCCTATAAATATATACACCAATTATTGTTCAACTCTCACGTTTAAAGTCTTCAACGTATAAGCATGTATGTCTATTTTACTTTTAATTATAAGTTTAATACTTTGCTTATAAATTAATATTTTTATATAATATTAGTTTAACTATAAATTAATGTCATTGCCAAAGTAGGCAATAAGTACCTAGATCTAGTCAAGGCATGGACTGATCACTCATGTTTAGACTAGGTAGAGTTACTCAAGGCCAACCATGGTAATGACTAACTAGGGCCTCATTCCTTATTTGACAAATGTTTTAATACTGATCCCATTATAATCAGGAAATAAAGTTCAGGTTAAATATAGTAAACATCCATAAAGATCAAGGTGAGTTTTTACGAATGATTTCCAAACGTGAAATTGTCTAAATTGTAACTGTTATAAACATGTCAACTCATGACTATATGTACGCATGTGATATATTATGGATAACTCCCAGGCATGCATACGCATGTATATATACGTGTCACTACGGCGAGACTGGTTGGTGAACCCACTAGCACGGTGCGGTTGGATCTGATTGTATGTGGGGCTAAACACCAATGATCCCGTAGAGATTACAATGTAGGAAAACATTATGAATATTGCATGGGCTGGTACAAGTCATGAATGTGTTAATGTGATTTTGATAAATTGTTAATATTCGTGAACTCACCACGAATATTTGGCATGATTTGATAGACCTAAACCTCTCAGAGGACATGGTTGAGGATAGGAATTCGTGGAGAAGTAGAATTAAAGTTAAGGATTTTTAGAGAGAATTGAATACCTTAGGGCTTAGACTTAACTTATTTAGGTCACATACCATAATGGTATTTCCCTTACATATATTATTATTATTATTATTATTATTACAATTATTATTAGCTTTTATATAGCTGTTAAACTGTGATCTTATTATTAATATTATTATAATTAGTAGTAGTTTTTATATAACTGTTAAACTTTGATTTCCTTTATTTTGCTTCATACACATGTACTTAGAGCCGAGGGTCTCTCTGGAAGCCACCTCTTTATTCCTTTGGATAGAGGTACGGTGTGCCTACATCCCACCCTCCCCAGACCCTACTTATAGCTTTGCTGTCGGTGGGATTTTACTGGGCATGATTGATTGATTGATTGATTGATTTGTGAACTCACCAGCATAAGCTGACGTGTATTTTAAGCATGTGTTGTAACACCCCGGCTAAAGCAGAAACGCCTGAGTGTGACGTACAGATTGCTCAAAACACATGTGACACTATTAAGTGACAATATTACCATTAATTGATTCAAAAATCAAGTACACAAGTTTGTAACAAAGATACAAAGAAAATACAAGAACAATTAACAGCTTATCCATTTATTAATATAACCTAAGTTCTAGTGTCCTTGTGACGGCAACAGTCTCTAAATAAGGTACCTGTAGCATATATATAAAATAATGTCAACTAAATGAATAGTTGGTGAGTTCACACAAGTTTTGATATAAATACATAAAAATCTACAATTCCATGAACAAGAGTAAATGAGCAAGTAAGGTCCTTTCCAGTTGGGATTGTGCACCAATGTACTCGGATAATAGCGCAAGTAAGTGTCTTTTCCGTTGGTAACAACCAACGTACTCGGATCAGGGGTCCCTATTCCACTCATAACATCGAGGTCCTGAGTGCATAGGGGAGGGGGGTATGATCATACTTAATGAGGAAACCATGAGCACGTAATCTTTGAGCAAGTAAGAAAATAAACACACAAGTCCATGTAACGAATTGTAGTTCGTAAATAATAAATAAACGAAATTGTTATGTTGATAGGATATATATGCTACCCCCAAAATGTGTAAAAGCGTTTAAAAAAGGGAGGTGTGAGAAACTCACATTTGAGATTGAAGACAACTTCAAATAATAACCAAAAGCGCGTTTAAGGAAATTGAAACGATCGAACCTCACAAACTATAATTAAAAAGGAAATACAAAATTTAAAGACTAACCATCGGGATTATAAAAGTTAAATAATATTAGTTTTAGAAATTATGCATTATTGAAATATCTATTTCATTAACTTATGAAAACTGGGGACTTTGGGATTTTTAATGAGTTAAACAAAAATGAATAAAGTTTATATAAATCATTTGATGTTTATTAGTTGAAGATGATTTGTAGATAAATAATTATAACTTGTTAATATAAGATTAAATATCAATATTAATAACAATTAATGATTAAATGTTTTACTTTATTCTAGTAACATAATTAATTAATTTACTAATTAATTAACTTAAATGTTTTGCATGAATTCTTTTAAAGAAATTATAAATATTAGTTTATGTTGAAATAAGATAAACAATAATTAACTTACTCAATTATTAATTTAAAGATATGAAATATGTTATATCTATTGTAAAATATTTTAAATAAAGGAAATTTTTATAAATCATCTTATTTAAAAAAAGTTTATAAGTTTATGATGATCAACAAATCATAAGGTTTACATGAATATATATATATATATATATATATATATATATATATATATATTCATGCTTGTTCTTGCAAAATAAATAGGTTTGATCCAAGATTTGGAAAAATCAAAGTGTTTATCTTAGATATCCATGATCATAATGATTCTTAAAACCAAAATATAATATTTTTATGATAAAAAAGTAACATGATCATGAAGAACAAATTATGAACATTCAACATTAAATCAAAACAAAAACTATAAAATGCATGGAATCATAAAACTTACTTGTTAGTGCTTTCAATTATAAGAAAATAGTGGATTGAGGTGTGAAAATAATGGAGGATTTGTCCTCCTTTTATAGTGAAAATATGGAGTTTTTATGTCTTATGGAATTTATGAAAATTAATCATATTTAATATAATTAAAAACAAAAATTAAAATGGTTTAAAAGGTTTTCAAAGTGTTTAACTCTTTTAATAAATTTTTATTTATTTACAACATTCATTGATTTATTTTCTATTAGTTATTTAAAAAAAACATAATATGAAAAAGATGGTAATAATAATAATCCAAGATTTATTATAATGATTTGCATGGGAAAAGTTTATGAATAAATTATCTTGATTATGAATGTTTTAAATGACTATGCAATACTACAAGGTGGTAAAAAGTATATTTGCATAGAAATGATCACATAAATTACATGAAACAAAAATTGAGATTAATTAATAATATTATAAAAATATATAAATTTAAGTACAACAAAACCGAAAACTTAAAATGGGTCCGGGTTTTCGGGTTTGAAAATTAACGAATGTTACAGGATTCACAACTTTTAGAAATTTCGTCCCAAAATCAAAATAAAAATAAATTTTAAAAGAAAACAACTAATACATGTACTTGTTAAAAGTTTAAACATTTTTATATAACATATTTAAATAAAAAAAATAACGCCGATCTTTAAATGAATCGAAAAACGCCACAAATGGGAAATATGACAAGTACACTTATATATAAAATGTACCAGCAGCGTATCCACCATGCCCTTATCATATTGCATTTGTCCTGTTTTTTTTTTCCAAAATCATTCTGAGTTTCGAGTTATTGCACACAATTATTCTTACTATGATTTCCATGCGAGGATTTCGATAATTACGTGTGCACCCGTAATTACTTAGTTCGTCGCATGGTCCACATGATTTGTCCTATTGTGTGGTTTTGCAAGACATCAATAAAAGAGAACCTTTTTTTATGTGCAAAGAAATTTATAATTAAAAATCACAGATTTGATAAATGAGCAATTGGGGTTCAAAATAAAAAAAATAAATAAATGAAACTTTCGAAGTTAGTAATACCGCTATAGATGTAAACATTGAGGTTCAAGAATAATAAAATCAATAAATAAAACTTTTGATGCTTAAAATAATAACATGGAAATCAGGAACTCTTAGGTTATCAATAACAACATGGATAAAACACCAAAGTTATGACCATCACGGTAATGTAAATAATGGGTCGAGAATAACATGAAAATTAAATGTAGCATTGAGCTAACAAAATATCAACATGTAAATTGAAAACACATTGACATAAAATAGATAAATGAAACTTTAATATCGAAATATCAAAAGAGTTTGAGTTCTTGGAGTCAGAAAAACGTAAACCATCAATTTGAAATTTCGCTTAACGAATGAAAATTCCCCATAAAACATTAATTTTTAATAATAGCAAGATTAATCAAATATATACTTGAAACTTCGAAATCAAAACAAAAATATGATCTCAGATTAATTAGATATCAAGAAATAATTTGGTGAAACATTGGACGAAAAAAAATAACCAAACAAATAATCAAAACAATTCTTGTAAAAGTAATATAAATTCAACATGTACCTAAACATATTTGAAATCCCATCTTCCACTAAACGATTACGTTTATGGGAAATTGGTCATAAAACGCGAGATTGAGATAACTGTAAACAAGTTCAGCTATGCAACCATGAATGACAACGAAAATGGCTCAGCAATCACAAATAGTCAAACTCAGTTATAAACTTCATAAATAATCCTCGAAGGATTTGATACGTAAAATTGCTTTGATTTTATTCAAATAGAATTATATATATATATATATATATATATGTAAAAAAAGAAAAGAAAACAATAATAATAAACAAAGTAAAACATGACGAAACTTGCGATAATTATCTTCTCGAAGGTAGATTTGAGGTATAAAGGTTATGGGGAGGGTGGTGCCACGATTCCTCAACTGAATTTGTTGGCGTTGACGAGGGGAAATGAAAAATACTCTCTATAAAATTCGCTTAAGTTTATAAAAACCGAAAAAGAATGCGATGCTTTTATAATAATAACTTTTTAAAGACTTAGTAATAATAATAAAAAAAATTTCTTAGCTAGTGCTAAAGTTTGCGCCACAATATTTATAAAACTTTTTAATATAAAATAAATATTTCCCTTATGGCGGCGTCCTATGAAAACTTTAAAGAGAATCTCCACCTAAAATGATTCGTTTCGATAGAACTGTTATGATATTAATATAATAGCCTCAAGGTCTTAGTACTTGTTTGAAACAACGATTTTACTTTATTTAACGTTTTTATTTAACTTTGAAAACATTATATATAATAAGAATTATAGTGGTAATAATAATAGTTACCATAATGGTAGTAATGAAATAATAATAATAATAATAATACTAATAATAATAACCATATGTTTGACTTAAAGTCTTTTTGAAAATCATCAACTTGATTAAGTACTTGTTAATTAACTATTTTAAAATAATTTGATGATTTGAAATCATAAGTGTAAGGTGTTTGTAAATATATATATATATATATATGTATTGAATGCAGAAAAACATTCATGATTTTAAAATATTAATAATAGAAATAAGTATGTTTGACGAGTATGAAGGGGTTACATAGGGGTGTAAGGCTACAAGTGAGCTCCAAATGGTTAGAGAATGCGATTTAAGCCCATGGCGGAATCAAGTTAGGCCTTCTGAAGCATAGTAGGCGTGCTTGGGTCACTATAATGGTAGTAGGCTTGAAGCGTGTGGTCACGCATATGATTGAGACAAATGGTTAGGTACAGGTCTTGTAGATGGGTGAGTAGCGTTGAGTTTGGGTAGGTTTTAGCAATAAGTGGTAATTGAATCTACCACAAATTGAAGTATATCAACGTTTCAGGGAAGTAAAGTGATGGGATTTACACCTACTATACAAAGGGAGTGTTTCTGTGCGAGGCTTTTCGGTTGGGTTTGGTTTGGGTTTCCAAGAATTGTGTTGGGTTTGAATTTGAATTTACTATAGCGATGAAGGTGGGTGTTGTTAAACGTGAGATGATCGGGATCACGAAGGTCAATTACATGGTAACTTGGGTTGACACTTTGCGGGTTGAGTGCGGAAACTAGGAAAACGAGAAGGCATAACACGAGACGTGAAAAATTCGCGTGACTTGGGACGTAAGTCTGAAAACGACTAGTAGATACATCAATAAAAACAAGTAAAGTAAAGAAATCGAATGAAACAAAATTTAAAATCGAAATTGGAATTCCCATAAAACGCCATTGTAGAATTTCTCGATGAACATCCATTTGTCTAAACCGTGGTGAGGACAACTAAGAAGGAGGTCCTTGAATCTTTCCCAAACTTCCCCGAAAGACTCGTCGGACCTCATGCGGAAGGAACAAATCTCCTCACGGGGTCGAGCGGATTTAGATAGCGGAAAGAATTTGGTCATAAATTTCTCTTGAAGGCCCGCCCAAGTGGTGATGGACCCAGCAGGTAGTGCCTTCAGCCATTTGTAGGCTTTGCCGGCGAGTGAGAAGGGAAAAAGACAGAGATAGATGGTTTCATCGTTCATGTTGCCGATATTGAAAGTTTCGCAGATTTGAACAAACATGTCGATGTGGTTTGAAGGATCTTCGCTCTCTAGCCTTTGGAATTAGAGTGCGGTCTTGATGAGTTGCATGACGTGGGCAGGAATGGACCAGTTGCCAGCGGCGGCACAGTAAGGTAATGCTAGAATGAGGATTCGGTGTCGGCCTACCA
The DNA here is from genome assembly GCF_021521415.1 of Bidens hawaiensis. Classification (NCBI taxonomy): domain Eukaryota; kingdom Viridiplantae; phylum Streptophyta; class Magnoliopsida; order Asterales; family Asteraceae; genus Bidens; species Bidens hawaiensis. The sequence goes on along the minus strand of NW_027495109.1, from coordinate 216,413 downwards.
TAGTCAGCTACTACTCACCTAGGGGGTGGGTCAGCCATGTTCCTATCCCTAGAAGAAGCAGAAGAAGAAGAAGAAGAAGAAGAAGAATTCGAACCTGTCGGTGAAACAGACCGCTCTCTCTCTCGGGCTGAACTTTCTCGGTATCGTCAGACGTTTCAAGCTTCGGTGGTCCTTGCGAGCGGGCATGACGCATACGACTATAAGGAAAAAACTAAAATTAACTAGGCTAAAATTAAACTTAAAACAAATAAAAACAAATAAGCAAGTAAAACGAAAACAGGTAAGTCCCCAAACTCGGGTCGTTCTCTAATCGCCTCAAACCATGTCCCCGGCAACGGTGCCAAAAACTTGATGTGCGAAAATATATATAAATAAAACGTGAATCACAACTAAGCTTTAAAATACCAAACAACCTATCCTAGTTCACACAAACGGCAAGTGTACCGGTCGCGTATAGCAAAGAAAAGGAAAGTCCGGATATCGAACTCGAAGACACGTGAGAACGGCTCAGATTATAAACCTTAATCCAAGTCCTACAAAATAATATATAATTGATTTTATTTCGTTTTTCAATTTTTTTATTAATTTAACTAACTTACTTAACTAAACGAAACAAACAAGAAAACTTAACGGCACTTAACGCAGCTCTCAAATATGACGAAGGAGAACCACCTAGGTAAGGTATCTTAACGACTATCAACGACGCTCGGGTGACAACGAACACATAAAACTGGATTCTAAATATAATCTAACTAGACAATCACAAGGGAAAATAGGTCCCCATGATCAGTTTTACTAAAGACCCCTAAAAACGTCTAGAAAGAAGAATAAAGCATGGTTGATTTTCTAAGTACCCTAATGATTTATTACTTGGTCCGTATCAAAATCACAAACTTCTCTATGGCTCGTAATCCTAACAAACCTAGGGAATAAGGGGTAATTCAATATTAAAGATTAAATAACTTGGCTTACAAATTAACCTAATCAACGGCTAGAAAACCGCACGTGGTCTCACAACGGCTAACTAAATCCACTAAACCAAAAAGATAAACCAACTCCTAATGTCTTGATCCAACTAAAAGGAGATGAGCTATTGAGATAAACAACTCTAACCAATCAAACCCTATGGTGACGTCTACCACAAATAACCAAAAACACCAAGTAATTAGTCAAACATGCAATCCTAAACCAAACACAAGATTAATTCATTTAAAGATAAAATCACATGTGGTTTAATTAATATAATATTGAACAACTCAATAACAATCATATAATAAACTCATAATAATATGAACTTGACACTAGAAAATCAATTATATGTTCGTTAATCAACCCAAAACAATTGTCAACACATCGTCAAGTAACCAAACCTAGGTAGTTCTAACAAATTTAGCTACTCATAATAATCATAATAAAAGCCAAATACAAATTAGTAGCAAACATGACCTAAACAGAAAGTGAAAAGAAAGAATAAAATACTAGATTGTTGGATTCCCCCTTTGTTCGAAAAGTGGCTCACAAAACGAATTCTTCTTTGCAACAGTAACCTCTCAAAATAATATTCGCTCCTCCTTTTCTTCACATCGAATTATTGTATTCCCCCAATTATTGCCGCCAAGAATATTCCTTATATCCTCTCTGCTGCGATGTCTCTTTGCCGCCAAGAATATTCCTTATATCCTCTCTGCTGCGATGTCTCTCAATAATCTGACTTTGTAGCCTCCCAGTCTTCTTTATGTCTACCGACTTCAAGTAATAATCTAGTGGGCCCCTCTAATTTCCAAATAATGGGTGGCCCGCCAAAATCATGTATGTGTTGCCTGCATACGAAACAAACTCACATTTGTAATTTCACATTAATATTATAATAATAAGCTTAATAAGTATTGAAAACAAGTGAGTGTTTAATAAAAATAATATATGATATATTAGAAAATTCATCCGTCTCAAGTAATTCATTTTAGCTCATTGTCTTTTGAACCCAAACTTTAAATATGAATCACGAATGCATATAATTAAACAAAAATAAAATAAAATAACCCCAAAGCTACTCAAAAGTGTAGAAAATAATTATATTATAATATGTATAGGGGTGAGCAGAAATTATGCCAGACCGAAAAAACCCGATACTCGGACCGAAAATTACCCGGAACCGAACCAATGCTATGTAAACAGGTCCGACTTCGGTTCTTATATTCTTCAATATTCGGGTTCGGGTCGTTACTCGAGTCTGGACCAAGAGTAACCGAAGTTTTAATATCGCACTGAGTGGGATTGATCCAACCATTTATATGCAGCTTTAGGCAATATCCTTACAGAAATAAGAATATCCATAAACTTCATAACATAATAAATTACATCTAATCCTATAAATTTTGATTTTGTTGAGTTTTCACTTCCATGGAGATGAGGTTCAACGGGAAGAAGAAGAAGCAAGAAAAGAAGAAAAGACAAAATATTAATAAAATATTTGGATAAATAGATAATTTTTATCTTTTTACACATACCTTTAGTTTCTAACACAAAACCATAACTTTTACTTTTTACCATAGTTATCTACCACAAGTTTAAATTTAAAACAAACATAATAACATTTCAAAACTTCACAATATTTAAACTTAAAAAACAACTCATTATAATTCTATAAAACAAGTAAAATTTTACTATTATTATTAGAAATGCACTTGTTGGTGTTTTTTAACTATTATTTTAAATAATAATACGATGTATTTCTATAAAATTACATTGTTTAGAAATACCGTTCTTTATTTATTACTATACTTTAATCACCGATCAAATTTAATATTTTTTTATAATTTAATCAGTTGTTTTAAAATTCACATACAAATTACGATCTAAACTTTTTGTTTAAAAAAAATAATAATTCAAAAAGCTAGTGAAAGAAGAAATTTTGATTTAATAAATATTTAAATGCATTGGGAAGCTAAAGGTTACAATTAACTTGGAAAGGATAAACAATAGTATTATTAAACTGGTGGACTTTTTGTCTTCATCTCAACTTCTTTAGCTCACAAGAATCAAAACTTTGTTTTTAGTCGGATTGGGTTTGCTATCCAAAAAGGGGGTTGCGGCGCAGCTTGTTGCACGCTTACCTGCCACTTCATTGTAAATCGTTTGGATGTTTCTATGGAATGAGAATTAAATGTTGGTATATCCTCGTTGTGTTTACTTTTCTTCATTTCTTCAAATCTGCAACTATGTCAGCGGCAATACATAGATATTCAAGTAAAACGTGTTTGCATTTCGGTCTCGGTCTTATATCCCTACCCGAGAAAACCGAACCCGAATGAGATCAAAACCCGAAATGCTCAAGCAGGTCCGTTCTCGGTTATGCATTTCATGCATCTGTCGATCTCGGTCCGGGTCGGGTTCTGACCGGTTCGGTTCGGTCTCATAACATTGCACACCCCTAAATATGCATATTTTAGACCACATCATTCAAGCATGCTCATCGCGTATCGCAATGGGCCTTGTCACCAGAAGAAATCTTTTGTCTTCTTGTTTTGCATGCTGGACGTCCCGGGTCTTCATCTCGTGCCTCAACGGGTCCAAATTAACTACTTTAACACATGCGACCTGAAATGTAATAGACACGTATGAAGTATCGAAGTTCATACAATAAACATAAACGATTAAAACTAATAAATAAATGAACTTAAAGCATAGGATGCATACGCATGTATATATACGTGTCGGTACGGTGAGACTGATTGGAAAACCCATCAGGACGGGGCAGTTGAATCTGATTGTATGTGGGGCTAAACACCAATGATCCCGTAGAGATATACGGTGTAGGGAAACATTATGAATATTGCATGGGCGGGTACAAGTCATGAGCGTGTTAATGTGTAACATCATGAAAATGATGGGTCAAAAATACCAAGTTCAAAAGATAAAGGACCAAAATCTCCAGTCAAGACAATCGAATTACATCCCATTTATGAGATACTTTCCAACAAATGTTAGGAAACTCGAGTGAAATCTAGCATTGCTTGTCATCCCCAAAAAGATGGGCAAAGTGAAAAGAACAATCCAAACGTACGAGGTTATGCTCCGCACAAGTATAAAATATTTAAGTGGAAGTTGGATAATTATTTTCCCCTAATAGAATTCTCGAATAATAATTAACATACAAACATCCGAGCCACACCTTATGAGACGTTAAACGAACATAAATGCCAAACATCCGTGTATTGGTCTAAAACGAGAGATAACCTAATGTCTAGACATGAAGTAGTCCACGAAACGATGAATAAAGTATTACAAATCTGTGAACGACTCAAGGTGGCGTAAGATTTCCAAAAGAGTTACACGTCCATCATAAGCCATTAGAATATTATATATGCGATAGGGTGTTACTTAAATTTCACCTTAGAAAGACGACATTCGCTTCGGTAAGAAAAGAAAACTTAGCTCACTTTTATAGAACCATTTGAAATACTCGAGCAAATCGGTACTATTGCATACCGTCTACAATTACCCGAAGAAACAAAAAGGGAAATACGATGTATTCCACGTCTCTACTCTGCGTAAATATCTAACCGATGAATCTTTATTTAAGCCCTTAAAAGATATTGAAATAAACGGAAATCATAAGTTCATAAAACAACCTATACAAATCGAAAATCCCAAAAATAAAAGAAAAGAGACGAACGTTGAAATAAGTTAAAGTAAAAGGGGACTCACGACAAGGCCCCGAGTATATTTTGAAACTTGAATCCAAAATAAAGAAAAAGTAACCCCACTTGTTCTAGAAGCGAATCTCGAGGACGAGATTCATTCCAAGGTGGGGAGGATGTAACATCATGAAAATAATGGGTCAAAAATACCAAGTTCAAATGATAAAGGATCAAAAATGACAAGTTTTAAACTTAAAAATCAAAAATGAAAAAAAATCTGTCACCAGGCCTGATCGCGATATGCGACGGTTATAGACTAAACGTCATTATGTATCGCGATGACGAGGTCTGATAGGGTGACACGTGCCCTACCATGTGTCACCACGTGGCATAAAGTCATGACAAGGTGACACGAGTTCTGCCACATGTCACCATGTGGCATAAAGTTCGCCACATGGCACCGCTTCCACCACGTGGCAAGTCTAGGGCGTGACTCATCATAGCTACGTTGCGATACGCGACGACTATGTCAGGGCCCATCGCATATCGCGACAGGTCTCCAGAATTGCCTATAAATAGCAAGTTTTGGCATCTCATTTCACACACAAATTTCTCACATCTCTTTCTCTCTCTAGAACATACTTTCTCTCTCTAAAATACTCTTTATCACTACCTCGATAAGCTTGCCGACCATCCTCGTTTTCCATGCCAAAAACCCGACGACCCGCCTCGAAGTACGTGCCGACTCGAGACAACCCGACAACATGCCTCAAAGTACGTGCCAACCCAAGAACGACCCTACGACCTGCCTTGAAGTACGTGCCGACCCGAGACGACCCAACGACCTGCCTCGAAGTGCATGCCGACGAGACTTGAATGCCGACGTGCCTTGATTTACGTGCCAAGGAGGTGTTGATCAAGATTCTCGATATATTTGCAAGCGTCGAAGTGCTTCCCGAGAGTGTAGAAAATAATAAGCCAAATAATGTAGGCATAATGTTATAATAAAATAATAAAGGCTTAGACCCTAGTCAAGGGTATAGTCAATACCTCAAAAATAAACAAAAGAAAATAAAACAAAGAAAGTATAAAGATAAAGATAAACGTATAAATTCTTTTTTTATAAATGAAATATGATTATTATTTAAATAGATTTTAAATAATAATAAAAAGAGAAAGAATAAAGAAGCAAATAAAATAATCTTTATTAATAAATAAAGATATTGTAAATAATAATAAATAAATGAAAATATATATATTGTTTATATTATTCATATGAACTAAATGATGTATATATAAGTATACGTTTTGGAATACGTAGATTTTAGAAAAGAAAACATGTTGAACTAAAGGTTCAAACATAAGAATAAAAAGTATATGATTTGAACTATAGGTTCAAACATGATTAAAAAAAGAAATATAAAAAGAAAGAAATAAATATAGATATGATATTCTTTGTTATAAATATTATTTAAGGATATATTATTCTTAAGTAATAAGAAAAGAAAAGTATACGTTTCTTAATGAAGAAGAAACGTAAAGTTTAAAAAAAAAGAAAAATAAGTTAAACTAGGGGTTTTAACTTGTAAAAGAAAAGAAAAAAAATAATATTTTAAACTAAAGGTTTAAAATAAATAAAGAAAAGATGTTTTGAACTAAATATTCATAAAATCGAGGTAAATATTATACAAAAAAGACTAAAGATCTTAAGCCGGATTGTATATCCGATTAACAAAAAGTTATACTCGTACTATAGGTGTGAGATAACAAAGAAAAGGGAAAGAACCTCGGACAGTGTATTGAAGCTGATCCAAATCGAAAAAGGTGAATACGCCCCAACTTTACAAACTTGTTTAAAACGAGTCAAATGAATTAAATGAAAAGGTTTTACATGGGACTACGTGTCTCTAAAACCTTATAAACAAAAGTAAAAGCGCTAGCCCTCAGGCTGTCGTGTACGTTTGTCTGGATCCTTACATATGTGGTATATTGTAAGGCCCCGTTACCGGTGCCTCACATTTGGATGTTGGATTTACTCATAAACACAGTTCTAAATATCATAGTTAATTAAAACTTTACGCGGAATATAAAACTTTCATAAAACATTACATAATTCATAACTTGTCTCAAAATATCCTTTGTCTTTCATCATTAAAGCATTAAAATTAAAACATCATAAGTCTTTAAATGCCAGCCTCTTATTCTTCTGCCATGTGTCCCCGCTCAAGCCAGCTGTCTCATCCTACTCACCTGCGTGCATACTAAAAGTCAGCTACGCTGAGTGAGTTCTAGTTAATCATACATCATACAATACATACACTTACCTTCAATCATGCATCCGAAGATACATAATGATTACTTTACTAATTTACTTTCATTTCATACTTTCATATGTACGTAAATACTTTATTACTATCATACTATATATTTACTGTCATTTCTATCTCAGATATTATTAGGGTCTGGTCCCTCTTTCCTTTGTCTATCTCAGATATTATTAGGGTCTGATCCCTTTCTTGTCTATCTCAGATATTATTAGGGTCTGGTCCTTCTTTCCTTTGTCTATCTCAGATATTTTAGGGTCTGATCCCTTTTTTGTCTATCTCAGATATTATTAGGGTCTGGTCCCTTTTTACTTCTCTATCTCAGATATTATTAGGGTCTAGTCCCTTTCTTCTCTATCTCAGATATTATTAGGGTCTGGTCCCTCTTTCTTCATCTTCGTACATATTGACTTTACATACCCATAACATACATACTTTCTTTAATCATTCATACATATTCATATATTGTACATATATCTATCATACACATTCATCTATCATAAACATACCTCCCTTGTTAGCACGTGCAATATCCGAAGATCGTTCACATACCGACAAGCTTTCATTCACATTTAAGATATACATACATAACATATAAACCATATAAGGCATACACTTACCAGTTAAGGTAAGTGTATTAACTATCACATCGAGAATGCACACAGCCCCGAAAACATAACAAGGAAATGGGGCTAGAAACTCACTTGAATGCGATTACTTTCACCGTTAATAGTTATTCCCTTCTTGAGCTGTGCACGACTAACAGTATAACAATTACACGTATCAATTAACTATTACTACTCGCATCGTATTTTTATCTTTATATAACCCACAACGAACGGGGGTCCGGGGGCAGCGCCCCTGGCAGCGAGGTTCTAGGGGCGGCAGCCCCTAGCGGGGTCAAAGAGGCAGAGCCCCTGGCTGGGGTTAAGCTGCCAGGTCAGCTTGGAAAAATTTTATTTTCATTAACCGCCTTAACACATTTTCCATTAACATTTTAAATCATTTTCTAAGTTGGGCTTATTTGTCGAGGTGGGTTTTGGGCTTAGGTTAGGCCCAATTGTCCATTAAAGTACTTAGGCCCAACTAGGGTCAGGCCCAAAATCCAGCAGAGGACTTGGTCAGCCGATAACCCTTGGCAGAGAACCCTGGAGACCGAGAACCCGTTCTGCCCGAAAACTCTGGCCTGACCGAGAACTCAGGTCTGACCAAGAACTCAGGTTTGTCCGAGAACTCAGGTTTGACCGAAATCCCATACGTGGCCGAAAACACGGGTTGGCCGAGAACCCTCAATCCTGGCCGAGAACCCCCATTTCAGCTCATCTTTCTATCTTTATGCTTCTACCTTGCTCAATAATTGTTCTATGGTTCAAATCATGAACTTTTAACCACCCCTTTCTATTTATACTAACCGTTTTACACCCGTTACTATATCATCAACTAGATCTAACCCGTTTTAGGCGTAAAGCTTAGGCCTTTATGGTTTTAAACGTTCTAGGCTAGATCTAGGGTTTCCTTTACAAACCGTATCTAATCATGAGTCCATTGAGTTCGTTTTAATCTTCAAGTTTGCAACTTTATGATTTGTTTGGATCCGATCTACTCTAGGTTCGAGTTTCATGATTATTTGTTCATAAAAACGTAACCTTTAAGATCAAAAACATACATTTAGTCGGTTGCTAGGTTACGGCTAGCTTGAGGTTTAACAATGATCTCGTATCTAGCTTGTATGACCACTATCAATCGGTATTTCGGCTTGGTTTTGGATCTTGAATCTCTCTCTCTCTTTCTTTCACGGCCGTAGAAGGTAAGAGGTGTGTGTGTTTTATGGTGTGGAGAGAATAAGATGGATAATATGGATGGAAATGGAAATATTTAGGGTTTAAGGGGTATTATACTCCCTTAAGCCCATGGACCAAAGGCCCATCTTTCCTTTTTGGTCCATGATTAATTCTATTTAATTAGCCTACTTATCTTTCCCTTTTTACCATTTTACCATTTATTTATTAACTCAAGTAACTTTTCCGTCATAACGAGTCAATATTCATTACTATTATTCGAAATTTTGGGATGCTACATATATGCGGTGGGCACACCGCACCACACATGGTCATATGACGCTTTCCTGCGGGGAGCATGACCATGTGTATATGAATGGTACTTAACTAAGTCGAACGATGCGGTGTTTGTTGGGGTATTTAGTGTAGAGACTTGAGTTTATAATTATGTTGTTTAAGCTTGTTTATTCCTAAGCCAAGATGGGCCGGTCATAACTATGTCTTGAGGGGTAATCAAGTGTAAGAAAATATTTTAGCGTCAGCGTATTCACCAGCATATCGCTGACGTATTTTCTAAAATTTCATGAAAATTACAGTATCAAGAATTGGAGTCATTCATGAAGTGGATGTTCGCAAGGTAGAGATGCCTCATTGTTTTAATTATTAAAATAAATGCTAAATTAAACAAAGATTTATAAATACAAATACTTGGGTATTTATTTCCCGAGAAGCTTTCAAAACAAAGGAAATTATATTTTATTAATAATGGTTTCAAAGTTTATAAATATTTTATAATAAAAAGTCTTTCGCTAAAATAAACTCTGATATATTTACAAAACCGGTACCAACTGTTGGTCACACGCCTAGGACCTAAGTCGGGGTGTGACATAATGTTCTTTTGATAAATTGTTAATATTTGTGAACTCACCAGCATAAGCTAACGTGTATTTTAAGCATGTGTCACAGGTAATGAAGCTTGAGGGCTTGTTACCATAGACTACCATAGATCCCAAATCCGTAGTGTTTGGGGAAATTTTGTATCTCAAGCTAAGAATAGTTTGATTAAGTTTTATACTTTCAAGTTCCAACCTTACAGTTTATGTAATGAAATAAGCATATTACACTTTAAGTTGGTATCAAATGTGTACTTTCCATTCTTATCTGGGTGAGGTGTCACATACATTAATGAGCGTTAAAATTTTCAGTAAAGTTTTGGCATGTGCTAAACATGTGAAGGCAACAAAGTAATTTTCACCCATTTCTATTAATAGATATTATATTTAATATATGTTATTAAAAACCACAATTGCACCCCCCCTTCCACTATATGTGCTGCGGTCGTGGTTGCTTCTTAAAATATGATGGATTTAGTTTTCACACAAGATCGTGTTTTAAATTTATAAAAGTGATTTCTACTAAGACTAACCACACACAAAATAGGCAAGTGTATCTATCTTATATGTAGAATAGTATTGGTAAGAACCAAGTATCAATCTGTGGACACAAAAATTTCTAATAATAAACCTTCGTTTTAATTTAATCGGAGAAGATAATCATTTTGGAGGTGATTTTTAAACCTTTTTTAGAATTATATATATAATAGGTGAACAAGAAGAGAAATTCTAAATGAATAAATCAGTTATATGAAGGTTACCATCTAAAATCAAGAATCCACTTCATTCTTCCTTGATGATTATAAAGTAAATATGTGATAACTTGCTTTAATAATGTATGATAGAATAGTCCCTCATTTCTAAGTGAACTTACCCCATGACATAAAAGAAAGTAGCATGCATAACTTCATGTCTATCACGAGAATGTCAATTTAAGTAAGCTAGTAGTTTTAGTAAAGTATAAAAACTAGGATTGACTTCGATTTCTCGAATACCAATTCTAACAACTTCGGGTGGTTATAGTTCAGTCACACAACCTCCCATTGGTTGATTTAAGTAGATTATAATTAAACATTCCTGTAACATGTGATTTCTTTAACTAGTATGATAACCTAAGCAATCGTGTTAACAATGTTATTTCAGAATTATTAAAACTAGAGAAATAGATCAAAGTTTATATCTCATCATTTCTAAGTACAATATAAGGATCCATGTTTTATCTTAGATAAATTATCAAGTTTTTCTTTTTATCATTTCTAGTCTCCAAGAACATGAGTGAATCATGAATGATTGTTAATCATCAATCTTGATTTGTTGAGTTAAAGTGATAAAACATTTTTCATCAAAGGATAATTGCAATATAATCATGTACTTTACTAAAACTAAATCACATATTTTATATAATCATCAAGTAAAACAAAGCATCTTCTTATAAATTAGATGGTGAATGGAGTTTTAGCTCACAATGAGCATAATTATAAACATCAAAGGAGATTAAGATAGCAGACACATGATTAAACTAGAACAATTTAACCAAATATGGATGAATCTCCATTATTTAATGGTTATCGATGGTGATGATGATGGATGATGATGATAATAACCTCAAAGCCTTCAAACTCTCCAAAAGATCTTCAATATGAGTGTAAAATGGGTGTTTTTATAAGTGAAACCCGTATAGAATTCTCTCCAAGAAAACTCTTTGAATGCAACGTGCACCTTTATTTGTAGGTTGTCTGGGTGATCAGGCACAAACCCGTGTACAGTGAAGCACGCCCCTGTATCCAAGTGTCTAACCGCGTTAAATGCTCTGTCCATCGTACATGCTGACTCACCATGGAGGCGCGCTTCCTGAGGCATGGCCCTGTATTTTTGGGTGTCTGCTATATTTTTTTAATCTTTTTTCTAAAAGGTGATCACAACCCTATGTTACAGCCCCGTGTCCAGCTGCCCAGTATTTTGTCTTTTCTTGTAGATTTTTGTCTTTTCTTGCACATGAAAGCATAGGGGGGTGTTTTGCTGTTATCTTGGGTTTTCTTTGCCTTTTCATTAGTTTCTTCGTTTGAGACTTGGATATACCTGCAAATACATTTTAACATGATAAGTAGTTATTTGAACTATATTATATGATAGAAATTGCAGTTTTTATAAATTATTTGATGCTTACATACATCACCCCCCCCCCCATCGTCTTCAAGAACAATAGTCGTCCCAACCAGTGCCCCTTCCGTCTCCGGCCCCGACCTCTTGAACATCCTTAAAATTTAGGTCCAAATTTAACAACTTATTAAAGTTGAATGACCAAAAGAGAGTACCAGACATAAGAAATGGATATAAATATATGGTATGGTCATTTCATAATTTAAATACACACACGTATATTAGTTTATATTCGAAATATTATTACTCAGATATTTAGCAGAAGAAACAATCATCTGAGTTAGTAGGCATTTAAATGAATAAACATTGTTTAATGATTATACTTGAATAAAGATATATATTATTGTATCATTACAATATATATATGTTTATATATATATGTATATACATATATATATGTTTGATTTTTTTTGAGAACCACTTTGAGTTTTAAGAACTCAAAGTAATCCCGCGGGTTGGTACTCTGTAATCCCGCGGGTGGAGGAGGCATTGGCAATAAAGCTTTTGATGAGAGAGAAAGTGATGAAGGCATGGTAGTTGAAGCAGAGGTTTGTTGAGAGACCATTGGTGATGGTATAGGTTGAAAAAGTTGAAAATTGATGAGAAATCTTCTGTATTAAAGCACCATTTGCCCCACGGTGGGTGCCAAATTATTTTGGTCAAAAATCGGTTTTAAGGATAATGTAACCAAATTGGTTTTGTGAGGTAGAGTGCTTGTATAACAATAGTAATTATGTGAATAAAATATGAACGAACACAAGGATTTGTTACGAGGAAAAGCCCTTGATCGGATTATGATCGCTGGCACAAAAACCCCGGGTGATGACAAACTTCTATCACCACAATATTAATCAAGAAATAGTGTTACAATTGTGGAGCTTAATATCGGTGAATACAATAAATTTAAGTATAAGTGATACAGCTGGAATAATCTCTATGAACTGTGGTGTGTAAGTTGTGTGTAATCTAGAACCGATCATAGTTCAATAAATATATATAAAAAAAAATACTTCTCCTTCAAATCCACCACCTTCTCCATGATACGTTGCACCTCTTTGACCACGTGCTAAACTCCTTGGAATTGCGAACAAATAGGCAGACTTGGTCTCTTATCCGTTATACATGTTAAATACAACACCATTCAAAGAATACAATCGTTAGAGAACAACAAGTATTGAGGATCCTTGATACTGCGTAACCTGGAAATTATCTTAAGGATAACTGATCCTAAAGTCACATAAGGATAACATATCCTCAGCACAAAAACATGAGCCTTAACATTTACATGCTTACGTTTCTTAATCAAGAAGAACAACATTTTGACTATAACCTTTGTTTAAGAAAAGTTATATTATGCTTAATCGTAATCAAGGTTCGGGCTATACCCCCGACTATATTCTAAGCCATTTATAAAAATAAAATAATAACTTAGACAGAACCCCTACCTCATGCGGGTATTCGGAGTTAGATATTTAAAACTTATCAAGCAGCAATTCTACTCTATCGCGTATCAGGGCTTAAACCGTCAGAACTTCGGAGCTTGGCATGTACTACGAGACTGGCACGCAAAACGATGTAGATAGAGAAAGTATTTTAGAAAGAGAGTGGGAGGTGTGTGGAAAAAATGAGCCGTGACCCTCCCTTTTATAGGCAGATTCAGTGTCCTATCACGATGCGCAATGGCTTTTTCTTTAACCCAGTCGCGTAGCGCGACGCTGCAACTCGTAACTCCATGCCATGTGGTGACACGTGGCTTGCCACGTCTGCCACATGGTGGAAACGCGTCTTTTATCGTCAGAATTTATCATCGCGATACGCTATGGACATGCAATACCCTCATCGCATATCGCGATGAGTTAAAATTTCCAGAAATTTCATTTTAAGTCTCTGAACTTTCATATCTTGTCATTTCCTGGTCTCGCTTACACTTTCCAAAAATACTAAGGCAGTTCACGGCGATGCGAGCATGCGAAGTGCGCCATCAAAGCACCACATTGCGACCATCGCCATTCCCCTTCGCCATCGCCATCGCCATCGTCCTCATTCTCGCTCGTGCGCATGCGCGTCGGGTGCTTCGCACCCTTCGCTAGGACCACTAGGTGCATGCTTGGCATAAAAGAATATTACTATGGAAATTTATCTCTTTATAAAGAGCTTCCAAATCTTTCCCACTTTCCATGTAGGATGGGTTTTATCTTCCTTATTTATACCGATGTGGAATACTTCCACTTTCTTTCATTCTTCCATGTGAGATGGATTTCTCGTTTCCTTATTTCCTTAATATGGGATGACTTACCTTATGAAATCTTTCTATTAATCTTGATCCTTTACCTTATGAGATTATTTTTTATCCTTTAACTTTATTAATTTGTCAAATTTGGATCAAAATTTTCGGGATGTTACATCCTCCCGACCTTGTAATGAATCTTGTCCTCGAGATTCGTTGTCTCAAGTATGAGTGGTTCTTTACTTATTAATTCATGATTAGATTCTATCTAATCTAATGTTTGAGTTTAACTCTAAATACTGATTGAAATTTCTAATTTGTTAACTTACATCCTTTAATGATGTACTCAGTCAATGGTTCAGAATATCATAAGTAAATATAGATTGCTAAACACAGCAATCTATTGTGTTTAGTTATTTACCTTACCGTTTTGTATTCTAAATATTTAATGATGTTAACTAGGTTGCATCTTGGATTCAGTCTATCGAATCTATTCCATCATTGATCCTGATCATTGATGTTCTCTGTATTCTGACAGTACCTTTGTACTTTGTCTTAATCACATTTGCTATACTTAACAACTGTATTTCTTGAATATTCTCGAATTTCGTTTCTTTGACTATTTGATCAACCCTAGTTGGTAGGTAATATAATATTCTATTAGTTGAATTCTTTGAATGTCTTGTGGTTGATCAGAAATTCCTTTCGATGATATACTGTCATTGTATATATGATAATTTCTGATGTTTGACATATCCTCTCCTTTCTAGTCATCTTTCTAGATGATAGGTTTTCTTAATGTGTTATTCATTCTAAGTTTCAGAATAACTTTTCAATGTTTGAACCTCTGATTATCCTTTAGAGGTAATGAATATAAGCATTATTATGTATTAACACAATCTGTATGCTAATATTTCATTTATAACATAGGGAATTAAATACCCTTATTTGGTTTACAAAACTTCTCGTTTGGAAACGGGTTATAATTATAAAACAAAAGCTAACTAGTATATCTGGAATTCCTTTAATATGATCTTGTCATACATTAGTCTTGACTAGCTGTAAGGCCCCGTTACTGGTAGCCCTACTTTCGTGTTGGATTTACTCATAAACGCAGTTCTAAATATCAGAGTTAATTAAAACATTCGCGGAATATAAAAGCTTTCATAAAACATTTCATAACAAAACACGTCTTGTCTTAAAACATCATTTTGTCTTTCAAAATAAACGAAACATTAAACTTAAACGTCTTGAGTCTTCCGATGCCAGCCTCTTATTCAGTGCCACGTGTCTCCTCAAGCGAGCTGCCTCATCCTACTCACCTGCGTGCATACTAAAAGTCAGCTACGCTGAGTGAGTTCTAGTTAATCATACATTATACAATACACATAAACTTATATTCTTTCATTCATACATTCATACTTTCTTTTGCATTAACTTACTTTCATATCTTACGTTATAAAGAGCATTACGCCCTACATTCCTCGAGTATTATTAGGGCTCGGTACCCTCCTTCCTCGAGTATTATTAGGGCTCGGTACCCTCCTTCCTCGAGTATTATTAGGGCTCGGTACCCTCTTTCCTCGAGTATTATTAGGGCTCGGTACCCCCTTTCCTCGAATATTAGTAGGGTTCGGTTCCCTAGTTCTCGA
Source organism: Bidens hawaiensis (assembly GCF_021521415.1). Taxonomy (NCBI): domain Eukaryota; kingdom Viridiplantae; phylum Streptophyta; class Magnoliopsida; order Asterales; family Asteraceae; genus Bidens; species Bidens hawaiensis. The sequence continues at coordinate 200,739 of NW_027495109.1, read as the reverse complement.
ATATTAGTAGGGTTCGATTCCCTCTTCGTTACCATACAACCATACATCATACCTCGAGTATTATTAGGGCCCGGTACCCTCTTCGTAACCATACAACCATACAACCATCCTTTCCTTCTTTTATTAACTTAATCATATTCATACACATAAGCATACATATCATACTTACCTTATACATAGCGTTACAACCTGACAGTACGTGCAATATCCGAAGATCGTTCACGTACCATCAAGCAATCATTCATACATTTCACATTATTCACATAAGGCATACACTTATCTCTTAGGATAAGCGTATTAACAAACATATCGAGTATGCACACAGCCCCGAAAACATAACACATAAATGGGGCTAGAAACTCACATTAATCCTGTTACGCTCTCCGTTAATAGTTATTCCCTTCTTGAGCTATGCACGGCTGACTTTATAACAAGTATACGTATCAATTAACTACTACTACTCATGTTGTATTTCTATCTTTATATGACCCACAACGAACGGGGGTCCGGGGGCAGCGCCCCTGGCAGCGGGGTCTAGGGGCGGCAGCCCCTAGCAGGGTCCAAGGGGCAGAGCCCCTGGCTGGGGTCGAGCTGCCAGGTCAGCTTGGAAAAATTTTATTTACATTAACTGTCTTAACACATTTTCCATTAGGGTTTTAATTTATTTTCTAAGCGAACTTAACTTTAGGCGAAGTTAAACCTTAAGCGAACTTAGCTTTAGGCGAAGTTATCAGTTAGGCGAACTTGGCCGTAGGCGAAGTTATCAATTAGGCGAACTTGGCCTTAGGCGAAGTTACCAGTTAGGCGAACTTGGCCGTAGGCGAAGTTATCAATTAGGCGAACTTGGCCTTAGGCGAAGTTACCAGTTAGGCCAACTTGGCCGTAGGCGAAGTTAAGCTTTGAAGGCGAAGTTAAGCTTTTGCAGGCGAAGTTATCAGTTTGCAGGCGAAGTTGCCCAGTTCAGCTACAGGTTTGGTTTTTATCAAGCGTTTTGGCGATTTTAATACCCTTGTTATGGTTCGACATCACCCACTAACGTTCCCTAACCATTTTCGGTTGTATATATATCCCATATATACTATAAAGCTTGGATCTTTAAGCTTAAGGACATTCAAAAGGCTAACGTTCAATAAAACGTAAACTTTAAAGGTCAAGAACATACCTTTAGCGCTCGTTCGATCTTGGTTAGCTTGTTTATGCACTCTAGATCTCGTGTAATAAGATCTAATACCAACTAACGTTTACTCTCTCTCGGGTCTTGCTCGTTTATGGTGTGTGTGTGTGTGTTTGGAGTGTGTAGAGATTATGATGGAAATGAAATGAGGGTTTAGGGTTTTAGCTTGGTTTAGGGGATATTTATATCCCTTAAAGCCCATGGACCTAAGGCCCATTCTCATTTAACCCATCTCGATTAATCTAAGTCCATGATCCGTTCTTTACTCGATATTAATTAATTAATAACGCGAAATCACTAAACGTAACTTTCTTTATTCAACATTATAAATTTTAGGATGTTACACTAGCTTTTCTTTTCGGGCATTCAGTCTTAAAGTGACCCGTTTCTCCACATAGAAAACATACTCATAACTTCTTTCAGCATTCTCCTATTGAGTTTTCTGTTCTCTTGCATTAGGCACAATTATTTGTATTTTCTAGTCGAAACTTTCCAGTATCTTTTCTTCCACAAGTCTTGCAGGCTGATTTGGGAGTACTTTCTTCTTTTTCTAATTTCTCAACATCTTTTGGTTTCTTGGTTTCTTTGTCTTTCTTCTTTTCTTCTTCTTGATTTCTTATCATACTGTTGATTAAGTATCCGACCATATCCATAGCCGAATCAACTGTTTGTGGCATCCTAGATCGTATCATGTCTCTTATTTCTCTTGGTAACCCATATATATATATATAAATATATAACGAGTTACTTTATTATATTCTGGAGTTACTAAATGTGGAACCAGTCGGCAGCATTCTAGGAATTTAGTATTATATTCATTAAGATTTGTACCAACAACCTTGTGATTCCATAACTGACTTTTGAATGCCTTTCGCTGTCGCCGTCGCCTTCGTCCTCGTCCTCGCCCGAACCCATGCCCGTACGCGTGCTCGTCGGGTGCTTCGCACCCTCCGCTAGGACCACTGGGTGCATTCTTGGCATAAAAGAATATTACTATGGAAATTTATCTCTTTATAAGAAGCTTCCAAATCATTCCCACTTTCCATGTAGGATGAGTTTTATCTTCCTTATTTATACCCATGTTTAATGCTTCCACTTTCTTACACCCTTCCATGTGGGATGAATTTTTCTTTTTCTTATTTCCTTAATATGAATTATGAAATCTTTTTATTTCCTTATTTTTCTTATATTTCCTTATTTAAAAATTTTCCCATTACCCGCCTTTGAGATTATTTTAGATCCTTTAACTTTATTAATTTGTCAAATTTAGATCAAAATTTTGGGGATTGCGCGTGCTCGTCGGGTGCTTCGCACCCTCCGCTAGGACCACTGGGTGCATGCTTGGCATAGAAGAATATTACTATGGAAATTTATCTCTTTATAAGAAGCTTCCAAATCATTCCCACTTTCCATGTAGGATGAGTTTTATCTTCCTTGTTTATACACATGTGTAATGCTTCCACTTTCTTCCATCTTTCCATGTGGGATAAATTTTTCTTTTTCTTATTTCCTTAATATGAATTATGAAATCTTTTTATTTTCTTATTTTTCTTATATTACCTTATTTAAAAATTTTCCAATTACCTGCCTTTGAGATTATTTTTTATCCTTTAACTTTATTAATTTGTCAAATTTGGATCAAAATTTTGGGGATGCTACAAATATTATAAAATATTATATAAATATAAATTATGTTTTATTTTTTAAGTCCAAATCGACCCAAGTTGTTGAATTAGATGTGATTCTGACTGGGTTGACCACATTTGTTCGATTCTTAGTAACTAGGCGGAGTTGAATGAACTCTCATCGACACCATACCTTGTAGCGAGTACTCGGAGAGTACACTGCCTTGGAAACCTACTTTTACAACATTGTATGTAAACATCATAGTATCACACGTTGCTACGTTTGTTTGATAATATCTTGCTATCTCTTGATTATTTATCCTATTAATATAATCACATATTCTCTTGAGCTATTAGAAAAACTATTAGTCAAGTTATATAAAAATATGAGTGACATATTCATTTATCACCTAGGTTATTATAGGGGCATTTACATATATCCCCTTCTTAAGTTCGTTTATTACATATTTACCCAACTTATAAACATCAATTACATATTTCCACTCCTTAAACCACACTTATTACATATCTTCCCATTTCATTAAAATTAACTAATTAAATGACTATTATACCTTTTTTCATCTATTCTTTTTTCTTTCATCTTCAACGTTATATTCATCTCGCCGGAAAATAGCCAATCACCCTAAGCTGCTTATCACCGCCTCTTCCCATTCGCCAAAAATTACGATTCATCAAATCTAGAAAAACGAGGGTGGATCTGAAACACTGATTCGAGATGTATTTCCGATTCAAGAATTTCTACCGAGCTCCGATGACGGGGCAATGCCGGTTTTTAAAAAGGGGCAATTACAATCTCCTATGTAAGTATTACTTTGAATCATTTTTTTTCACAATAATATTAATTACAAATTCCCTAAATGTCCAAACTGGATTTGAGTGGGATGAAATTGTTGAATCTTAAAATTGGTTTTGTGGGTTTTAACTTTTGAGTATTGAATAACTTCTTGGGTTTGGATTAATTATATGGATTAAAATTCAAAGAATTTCGGAGTCTTGATGTCCTCTAATACAGAACCATATGGAAGCAAACCTTTCAATAATCAATTCCATTCTCAATCATCTCTCGAATAAAGTCTCCGCATTCCTCCGCCTCTTGTTTTCCTTTTCCAGACAATCAAATAGTCGGATCTGCCTGCAATCGTTCGTCCACGTTTCCTTCGCTCAGTTTGTGACGAACAGGGACGATTCGAGGAGGCTTGGCGGTGGTGATTAACTGAGCAATTTGTTGTTATAGATGCCATATATAGGGATGGCAACGGGGCGGTTTTGGGGCGGGGAATGCCAATCCCATACCCGCCCCGGTTTATAAAACTCATTACCAAAACCGTCTAAAAACCCGCGGGGACTAAACGGGGAATCCCCATCGGGGATTCGGGGAAAACCGCGGGTATTCGGGGAACCCGTCTAGCATAAATGGTTTTTAAACGGGCTAAATTCCCCGTGGGGATCCCCATTTAACCGTCGGGTTCACCGTTTAAAACCCGATTGTAAGAAAATGATACAAAATTACAATACAATATTAATACACAAAAAGTTCAATATCCAAACACATTACACATACAAAAGACATTATTAATACATAAAAATGTTTATTTCTCCCATCACAACGGAAATTAACTTCATGATTGATCCTTCTTACACGTCCATACCGCACCCATTCAACCATTCAAACACTTGTCACGCCGGATTGCTATGATAATCAAACATTAACATATTAATTGGAAACTATATAAGAATCAATGTTAAACCATATTAAAATGTAAACGATAAACCATATATATATGTATTACCTCAATACCATCGTCACAATCATATTCAATAGTTTGGCAATATGCCTCGGATTCTTCTGAACAAGTTGCTATATTCATATCACAAAAGTCAAAAGTTTATATAGTAGCTAAGTTAAAAATAAAAAATAAAATGTTTGTTTACCTTTGATTTCATTCAACAACCAACTTTGGGCGCACATTAACGCTTCCAATGTTTTTGGATGAAGACGGCTACGATGTGGACTTACCAATCTACCACTTGTACTAAAAGCGGACTCGGAAGCAACGGTAGATATTGGAATCGCCAATATATCTCAAGCAATCTTTTGCAACCTTGGGTACTTGACACCATTTGTTTTCCACCAAGCTAAAAGGTCAATCTCAGTTTCTTTTATCCAAACTTTCTCTTGTAGATACAAATCAAGCTCCGTTGTGACACCTAATATATAAATAAAGTTAATACAATTAATGAATAAAGTTAAATTAATGTAAATAATAAGTCATACCCGAATGATTATCCTCTTCAACGAATGTGAAGTATTCGTTGAAAAATCTTCCACCCCCCGCATTGTTTTGACTTGATCTCACACCATCATCCCGTGAAGTTCCTTGACTGTAACTTTCATAATCTTGAAACAACCTATATACAAGCTCCTTAAGTTTTATTATCGCACTCTCCGACTTTTCAGAACCATATATCTTTGGAAAAGCAAACTCCATTGCTTTCAATTTGTAACGAGGATCCAAAACTGCTGCTACTCCCATTACCCCATGAATAACCGACCAATATTTATCAAACTTAACAATCATCTTCTCTGCCATCATCTTGATCATAGGGTCTCGATCTTCTTTCCATATACCCAAAGAAGATTTAATTTCACATATTGATGGAAAAAAGACATTCGCTGTCGGATATTTAGTACCCGAGAACATCAAAGTCAGCTCATAAAACAAACTCAACTTATCACAAATGCTTGAACCTAATTCCCAATCTCTTTCAGTTGGCAAAGTTTTATATTGGGTTTCTCTTTGCTTTAAACGTTTGAAAACTTCCTTGTAAAGAATAGCGACTTTCAACATTAGATATGTCGAATTCCAACGTGTTTTGCAATCAAGAGGTAACTTTTTTGAACAATCTATTGCTAAATGACGAGCAGCTTCCTCAAACTTTTCTACTCTTTTTTGTGTTCCCGTCCAAAAAACAACACTCTCTCTAATTCTTTCGATTCCTTCACCAATGACAGATAAACCATCTTGAACTATTAAGTTCAATATGTGCGCACAACATCGCATATGAAACAACTCCCCACCTAGAATCAAAGAGCTTAAAGACAACTTATCCAATAAATAGTGAATCATTAAATCATTAGTGCTGCAATTATCAACTGTTACTGTTGATATCTTTCTATCAATATTCCAATCACACATTGATTGATATAACACCTCAGCAAGAACTTCAGCAGTATGTGGAGAAGGTACATAAATAAACCTAGTAAAAGTACATTTGATAAAACATTCAACATATTAAAGTGGCAATTAATAAAACAAATTTTGAAGTATACCTCATTATTCGGCTTTGCATTTCCCATTTCTCGTCAATTAGATGTGCGGTAATTGACATGAAACCTTTCTTTTGATTACCTGATGTCCACATATCCGTGGTAATTGCAATCCGGCTTTGATTTTTCTCCAAGATCCTTTAATAAATCAAAGATATAAATTAAAAGGCAATTAAGTAATAACTAATTATATTAAAACCAAATAATTAATGAAACATACCCCATTGTCTTTTCTTTTTGAAAGTCATAAATCTTCAAAATATCACTCTTTAAGGTATTTCGTGATGGAACCTTAAATAAAGGTTGTAGTCCGGTCACAAACTTTCTAAATTTATGATGTTCAACAATCACAAGAGGATATTCATGAACAATAACCATCTCGGCTAGATCTTTCCTTGACTTGTCGGGATCAAAGTTTAAACAAGTTAGATTTGTTTGTCCGTCGGTTGTTTTTTGTCCCATCCCCAATACTTGTTGACGTATATCTCCTTGGTTTCGTTTTGGACAAAATTTGTTATAATGATCAAGTAAGTGGCTTGTTCCATTCTCACTCTTAGCTCCTAATTTTCTCTTGCAATAGTGGCACTCCGCCTTGTCTACACCATTGATCGTCATCTTCTCGAAGTGGTTCCATACAATTGACGTAAGTTTTCGCTTCCTAGAACCCATGTTGCTATCATCATTTTGGGTTGGGGTTTGGGTTTGCTCTCCTGTGGTTGTGTGTGATGGACCTTCATTGCTTGTATTTGGTGAAGATTGGTTCATACAGTTATTGCTATCGGCTTGTGAGTTATCACCCGGAGATGTTTGTGGTTGTTGTGTGTGTCCTTCCATAAATCCTACGAATAATTATGAAAATGAAAATGTTCTTAGCATCGGATATGCTACAAAAACATCCAAGTAACTACAAACTTTAATACCCAAACAATAGTTCATGAGTAAACATTTATCATGATGGATATTGCAATAAATAAAAACAGCTGCAAACTACTACTCAATGGAAAACTAAAAACAAAATCTAATGTTTCATTACATTAATGGTGACTTCAAATGAAGAACGATATCAAAAATCACCCAACTAAATTGCATAGTTTAGCGCACATACATGAGCAGACAGGAATAAACAAGCATAAATAAAACCAAACAGAAATGAGCAAACGTCAACAAACTAAACTCCAGCATTGTTCACTGAACCTTCAGTTCATTCACAGGCCTAAGTATACACAGCTACAAAATGCGAACAAACTGAACTATATCTAAACCATCACTTAATAAATCATTCTCACAATCTCACTTCAAATTTTCATTTAAAAAAAAACAAAAACTCTCGTCACATGAACACAACTACACTAAATCAAACAAACAAACAAGCCGCACTATCCTCCAAATAAACCCTAACAACACCACCATATCCACAAACTCATACATTCCTACTGATTCCACAACGAAAACAAAACTTAGGTAACAAGTGCCACTGTATACAAGCAAGCAAGCGTTTGCAATATACAAAGCCTAACAACTATATAATAATAATAATAATCCAAACTCATACACAAGTCGTGTACATTCCTACTAATTTCACAACGAAAACATAACTTAGGTCACAACTAACAAAATCAAAAGAATAATAATAATAATAATAACACATTAGAAAAGCATATCACGTACACAATATCACATTCACAAACTGATTTTATGATAAGAATATCGCATATCACGTACACAATATCAGAATGGGGAACGCCGGAACGGGCTGTGCAGAATGGCGATTGGCGAGTCGGGCGGGAGGTTGTTCTAGGGTTAGGGTAAATGGCCAAATGGATTGGGAAAGTAGGAAAAAGGTTTTAATTTTTAAACGGGTATATTGGGAAAATAAATAATAAATAATATATTATATATAAATATAAAAATTATATTTAATTAAACGGGTTTTAAACGGGTATACGGGGCGGGTATACGGGGCGGGTACAGGCTATACCATACCCGCCCCGAACCCGATTAACTTAAACGGGGAAAACCCGAACCCGGACCCGTCCCCGATTAAGTGTCCCCGAACCCGCCCCGTTCGGGGCGGGTTTCGGTTTTCCCCATCGGGTTTGGGTTTTTTTTGCCATCCCTAGCCATATATGTTTGAAAAAGAGATGGATAACATGGTAATTTTACATTAAATGGGAATATATGTAATTAAAGATTTATGGTTGGATATATATGTAATTCACCAGGTTCGTAAGGGGATATATGTAATTCCCCTTATTTTAAAAGTGGTTGTAAATTGTTATTGACACAATGTTTGATTGAATAAACTAAAAACAACCACAAATCCCTTCAACAACATACAAAACTTTCACTTAACAACAAACTTCGTCCTAATTAAGAGGAATAATAACTTAGTGTTTCTAATTGTTAGATGAAACGAAAGATTTGATCAAGAATGCGAGAAAATAGTTTCTCAAACTGGTTTATTATCATTATAGCGTCGCTTTCAAGTGACGGCTTCCAATTATTACCCATTTTAAAATATAAAAAAGAAATAAATCTACAAAACTTCATAATACAAAAATTTATGTATAAAATATTAAAAACGTATACATTATTAATAAAAAATAAATTTTTAAAAAACTTAGTTTTTACATATGACCATAAAAGTTTCATTAATATAATTCATAAACTAATATAACTTCTATTATATTTGATAAGAATAAAAACAAATTAACAAATTAAATGTTCTTTTAAAACTACAAATCTATAAATACAACAAATACATACAAAATAATAAGAAAATCACAAAAATTAAACATCATGCTAGAAAAAATATAATAATTTAATAATTCACCCAAAAATGAAATAATAACACATGACGTACCCATTTCAGATAGACATGGAACTATAATTGGCATATAGAAATTCAAATACATCATTTATTAAAAGCTCAATTCACTATCAGCACAACATACATATTTTAAACAATAAAAAACAAAATGTTGGGCTACATTAATTGACAGACACATGAGAGCCCATTTTTGGTGATCCATTAAACAACATATACGTTCTACATCACCAAAGAACCGTAAAAACTCAATACAAACGAAAATAACACAAACCATATGACTTATCTTTATGCATACACGCATATTATGACGAAAATTCGCATCTTAAATAACAAAATGTTGGGTCGCTTTAACTACTAGACCAATGAGACCCATTTGAGATATAAACAAAAAAAAAACAAAACAAAACAAACCATACTTTAACTACAGCTAATAAATATAACATATTTTGTAAGTTCATGTAACCTTTAAGAGTAATACCTAACCACATCCTACATGAAAAGTATGCATAAACAATAATTAAAAAAAAAACTAAAAATAACCCGCGTAACACGCGAGCTATGACTTTCATAATGCTCATGTGAAAGCCTCGTAGCTCTAATACCTATTTTATTCTTTACTTACTCATCTAACAATAATTAAAATATGAGTTTCATATAATTTGGTTTTGTCTATAAAACATAAAACATGATGTTACAATGTAAAGGACTAAAAACGAGACATTTTTTCATATAAAGGACAACGAGTGAAACTAAACTTTTTAAAGGACCCGATCCATAATTTGATAATGTTTAAAGAACAAAATTTGTATTTCTGTCTATTAAAAAAAGAAGATAATCAACCCCCCACCCCACCCCCACCCCACCACCACCACCACCAAGCAATAATATATGAACAGGTGCATATGATTGCGTTTAATCGATTAAGGGTATTTGCGTCTATTTATGCATGCAAGTTTATGTTACACATAGATACACCGCCTAAAATGTTATGATCACACACTGTTAATGTTTATGTGTAATCAAAACGTACATAAGACCTTGACACACACCTGAAGTATTAAGTTAGATATAATGTAAATTGTATACCTACCTTTTTTTAAATGACGACTTTCTTGTATTTAGGCTACCGTATTCTCAAAATTTAATAGTCCCATTACCTCACTGTGGACAAACAATGTTGTCTTAACCGGACTCACGCCGGCTTTCAGAGTTTGGCTTGGGCGTTCCCTCGGGAAACTATACCGTTGGCTACCACTTGATAGTTGTTGTGGCACCACAAGAACAAAACTCATTAGCGTAACTAACGATGGGACGAAAACCCAGATGGACTTGGGGTTCAAACTGACAACTTTTGCATAAGACATAGCTCAAATATTTCATTATCAATATCTATCCTAAATGACACAAGTGGAAATTAAATTTGAATTTCCAATTTTCCATTGAAAAATCCAAGCCACTGCCACCACTTGGCTGCATTAATAATATAATAATTGTACAGCTAACTTTTTTTTCGAACGGTGACTTTCACAGTTAAGCTATCTCACTGCGCGAACACGTCGCGCCCCACCACCCCACTCAGGCCAACTATGTTGACATGATCGGGATCCACGCTGGCATCTGAGTTTGGCTTGGCGTTCCCGGTAAAACCCAGTTGGCTCACCCCGCCCGAAGGCACGACAAGTTTTAATGCTTTGGTAAAATCCGGTCGAAATTGGATTCGAACCCGGGTAATCCATCATGTTCCTGGCTATTGGGGCAAGCTCCGCTTGTTAATTGTACACCTACCTATATGGCGTATTACATTTTTTATATATATTATTATTGTTATTATTATATATTATTATTATTTTTGAACGGCCAACTAAGTAACGCTGGGTACCCCGTACGCAGCCCCCATTGGGTAAAGGTAGCCCGAGCCGGCCACTAGTCCGGACGGACGGAGCCCCTAGCGGTCTACCTGTTGAGGGATTCACCGGATAAAACCCGACCCCCACGCCCGCCAAACGGCACGACAGCGAGGAGCCGGTAAAACCGGGTGAGATCAGGACTCGAACCCTGACTCATCCCTCATATCTCCTATATAAGTTGGTGGTAGTGAGGTTTAATCCCCCTACCTCTCATTTGTAAAGTGAGTGCTATACCATTGAAGTCATAACCAACTTATATATTATTATTATTATTATTATTATTATTATTATTTTATGTGCATTTAATTCTGTTATAAAAACATCATGCATTTGTTGAATAACGAATTGCATTCCGAAAAAGGCGGAACCAACGAAAACAACCTGCAACAAAATATCTTCACAAGCAAACACAAAACCAGAAGATATTATTATTATTATTACTGATCCAATCAGCGAAGAGTAAAATGGTTGGTGGAGGAGACTGTGACCATGAATATGAAGATGAAGAACAGAAGACGCCATTGCTGAAGCAGCACAACTCACCTCATCAAAACACTGGTTAGTTTCATCATCTGTAGCTCCATCTCTAATTAATATATGAAACTATCATTCAATTTCACACTAAAATTCAACCAATTACCGATCAATATCTGATCCGATTCCTTAGGTCATTTCCGGTGTTGACTTTGATAACTTACTAATTATATTAAAAACAAAACAAAATGATCTGGTAATTAATATTTGGTATGTAATTACAGATTCTGTGTTTCGAATATCAGAATTACGATTTTATATTGTTAACCACTCCGGTTTCTCTATATTTTTATGATGCCTGAATACAATGGAGCCTATATTATTTATACAAGGTTGGTTACAAATACGACTTATTATACTACTAGACTAATTACAATTTGTTATCCGTCAACCAGTGGCGAAGCTTGGACTTAGGCACCGGGGGGCCGAGCTCAAAATGTATACAAAATTTCACAAACGAGGGGGGGGGGGGGGGGGCGGGCTCAAATTTTCGACCCAAAAAGGCTAAACTTACACTACGTATAAAAATTTTCGGCCGAAACGGGTAAATTTACACTGCTACACACAAAAACAGGGGGGGCGGGGCCACCCCGGGCCCCAATGAAGCTTCGCCAATGCCGTCAACCTCCTGCTTCGACTGCAAGGACATTTTAGGAATATAAGAATTATTATGTGTATCGAAATTCAATTAGTCTAGGATAGCATAAGTTGTATTTGTAACCCTGTAAATATAGGCTCCATTGCGAATAATCGATTAACATTCTTCTAGTTTGATTAGTTTCCATTTGTTTTGTTGATTAGGAATTAAGAATTATTATGTATAATAAATTGTAATTAGTCTAGTAGTATAACTCGTATTTGTAACGCTATAGATATAGGCTCCATTGTGGATACTAAATTAATCGAATTCAGCCATATTCTTCTAGTTTAATCTGTTTCCATTTGTGTTGTTGATTGAAGGAACCGTATGGACAGCACTAGCACATATTATTACAGGAGTAATAGGATCAGGTGTTTTATCACTCACTTGGAGCATAGCACAGCTCGGATGGATCGGTGGCCCGTTAGCTCTGTTACTCTTTGCATTTTTTACTCTTGTTTCTGCATACTTTATCAGTGACGTTCATCTTTATTTGAACCCTAACAATGGCACCACCACTATGAACCGCTCATATTTGCAGGCGGTTCACACCATTTTAGGTCAGGTTTTGTTGTTTCAACTTCAAATTCATAAGCAAATGACTTGCATTTCGCTTATTTGTTATGCACTTTTGATTGCAGGATATAAGAATGGATTGGTGTGTGGATGCTTGGTGTATTTCAGTGTATTTAAAACAGGAGTTGTGTATACAATCACATCATCAATTAGCATGAGGTATTTTAATTTACATTGTTTTAACTAACTGCAAATCTTTAAATCTTTACTTTTATGATAGTTAAAATGAAAACAATGTAAATATATCATATTTATAAAACACATCTGGTACTATATAACACGTCACGCATAAAAAGAAAAATTACCAGTGGCACGTTACACACATGCTTCCTTTGAAAGAACTTTGAGTAAACTTTATAAAGTTATGTGACCGCATAGTTAAGTCGACAAGCAAGATTGAAAGGGGTTCAATATTACCTATTAAATCGATACCTGCTTCAAAACCGGACTCAAAATTGTTGACTTTTAACGGTTTCTTGACTACAACATTGATATTTTGGATTCAGAATTTATTGTTACACTGATTTGGGGAAGTCTTGATTACAACATTAATCATTTTTGGATCTTTTGACTGGATGACAGAGCAATCAGGCAATCAAATTGTTACCATGAAGAAGGTCATGATGCAGCTTGTGAATTTGATGATAAATATTACATGCTTCTGTTTGGAGTTATTCAAATTTTCACTTCTCAAATACCCAACATTTTTCATACAAAATGGCTCTCAATTATTTCTGCAATTATGTCATTCACCTATTCTTTTATTGGAATGGGCCTTGGATTAGCCCAAACAATAGGTAAAAATCTATATCTTCAACATAATGATGCGCTGTACGCGAACAATATTAATGTGACTACAGATCAATTTTGCTTGTTGAAAATGAAATTGCAGGAAAAGGGAAAATTGAAGGTAGCATTAGTGGAATCTCAACTACTAATCCCACACAAAAAATATGGTTATCTGCTCAAGCCCTTGGAGATATTGCCTTTTCATATACATTTTCATTAATCCTTCTTGAAATACAGGTATAACATGATATCTCCAAACTTCTAAATAATTTCTAACAAATCTTATATTATATATTTATGGGATGTTTGTGACATGTAGAGCACTTTGAAGTCACCTCCATCTCAAAAAGTTACCATGAAGAAGGCTTCCACCATTGCAGTCTTTACAACTACTATATTCTACCTGTGTTGTGGTGCTTCCGGTTATGCTGCATTTGGAGATTTGACTCCCGGGAATCTGTTGACTGGGTTCGGGTTTTATGAACCATATTGGCTCGTCGACTTTGGGAATTGCGTGCATTGCTCTCCATTTAGTTGGAGGGTATCAGGTATCACGTGGCCTTGGCATACTAGTAATATTATAAATAAACTAAACCATATTGGCCGGTTGTGTAACAAAGATGCAATCTGATCTATTTACTTTGAATGTGTTGTTTTGGGTTATTATCTAGGGATGTAAACGAGCCAGCCCGTTCATGAGCTAGATTTGTCGATGTTACCCGTACCAGACCTGACCTGACCTGATTTTACCTGTACCCAATTAGCCGGACCTGAACAGACCCATTACCTAATGATGTGCGAAAATATATATATAAATAAAACACAAGTCGCAACTAAGCTTTAAAAACCAAACAATCTATCCTAGTTCACACAAACGGCAAGTGTACCGATCGCGTATAGCACAGATGAGGAAAGTCCGGATATCGAACTCGAAGACACGTGAAAACGTTTATAATTACTAAACTCTAACCAAGACTCACCAAAATATTTAATTGATTTTTTTTTAGATTTAATTTAACTACTTAACTTAACTAAATGAAAACTTTTAACAAAACTTCGGAAACTTTGACTGCAGTGATAAAAACGTCTACCTAGGTAAGAATCATATTGAAGGAGATGCAAGACAATGGATTGAAAACTCTCACGACACCGGTTCTAAAGGATGACACAACTAAGGTTCGCTCAAGAAGATCAGATCACCTCTCGGTCTCACTAACAAACTCTAACTTATCTTAGTTGATTTTAAGAACAAACCGGGAAAACAAATTATTAACGTGTTCTAATACCGACTCACCTCTCGGTCTCACCGACACACTAGCCTAATGGAAACGAATGCTACGCAACCAAGGATAGAGGAACAATTCAACTTAACTTAAACTAGACCAACTAATCGCTCAAACACCCAAACCCGACAAAAACAAAACCCGCTCTCGCGCGATCTTAATTCTAACAAGTAAAAGTAATGAGACGAGTTTACTTCTTATCACCTCTCGGTCTCTAAGAAGGTGTTTCACAACTGATTTTATTCAATTAATTTACCCACTTATCCCTACGGTTGTACACCCCGCAAACAAACCCTAAACACAAAGTAAAGAGCCTTAAACATGCAACAACTAATCAAAACCGATTCAATTAATTAAAGCACGAGGTTATTAGGTATAATCAAACAAAACACAGCCACCAAACACAATCTAATTTACTATTAAATCAAACTTTACATTAACAATTTAAGCCATGATCATTAACAATCCATATTACTAGTCAAAACCTAACAATATTCATCAAACCTAGGTAGAACAAACAAGATTAGCTACTCATTAATTTTGGACAACAGCATACAATTGATTTAAACATCATAAACATCAACATAAACATAATAAAACTCATTCAAGATTCAAGAACAATCAAACACAAGTCAATCTCTAAGTTACTTGCAAAACAGTCCAACATAAAAGATTAACCAAACTAGTTATGAAACTTGAACAAAAGACAAAGGCTGGGGGGGGGGGGCGGGCTCAAATTTTCGACCCAAAAAGGCTAAACTTACACTACGTATAAAAATTTTCGGCCGAAACGGGTAAATTTACACTGCTACACACAAAAACAGGGGGGGCGGGGCCACCCCGGGCCCCAATGAAGCTTCGCCAATGCCGTCAACCTCCTGCTTCGACTGCAAGGACATTTTAGGAATATAAGAATTATTATGTGTATCGAAATTCAATTAGTCTAGGATAGCATAAGTTGTATTTGTAACCCTGTAAATATAGGCTCCATTGCGAATAATCGATTAACATTCTTCTAGTTTGATTAGTTTCCATTTGTTTTGTTGATTAGGAATTAAGAATTATTATGTATAATAAATTGTAATTAGTCTAGTAGTATAACTCGTATTTGTAACGCTATAGATATAGGCTCCATTGTGGATACTAAATTAATCGAATTCAGCCATATTCTTCTAGTTTAATCTGTTTCCATTTGTGTTGTTGATTGAAGGAACCGTATGGACAGCACTAGCACATATTATTACAGGAGTAATAGGATCAGGTGTTTTATCACTCACTTGGAGCATAGCACAGCTCGGATGGATCGGTGGCCCGTTAGCTCTGTTACTCTTTGCATTTTTTACTCTTGTTTCTGCATACTTTATCAGTGACGTTCATCTTTATTTGAACCCTAACAATGGCACCACCACTATGAACCGCTCATATTTGCAGGCGGTTCACACCATTTTAGGTCAGGTTTTGTTGTTTCAACTTCAAATTCATAAGCAAATGACTTGCATTTCGCTTATTTGTTATGCACTTTTGATTGCAGGATATAAGAATGGATTGGTGTGTGGATGCTTGGTGTATTTCAGTGTATTTAAAACAGGAGTTGTGTATACAATCACATCATCAATTAGCATGAGGTATTTTAATTTACATTGTTTTAACTAACTGCAAATCTTTAAATCTTTACTTTTATGATAGTTAAAATGAAAACAATGTAAATATATCATATTTATAAAACACATCTGGTACTATATAACACGTCACGCATAAAAAGAAAAATTACCAGTGGCACGTTACACACATGCTTCCTTTGAAAGAACTTTGAGTAAACTTTATAAAGTTATGTGACCGCATAGTTAAGTCGACAAGCAAGATTGAAAGGGGTTCAATATTACCTATTAAATCGATACCTGCTTCAAAACCGGACTCAAAATTGTTGACTTTTAACGGTTTCTTGACTACAACATTGATATTTTGGATTCAGAATTTATTGTTACACTGATTTGGGGAAGTCTTGATTACAACATTAATCATTTTTGGATCTTTTGACTGGATGACAGAGCAATCAGGCAATCAAATTGTTACCATGAAGAAGGTCATGATGCAGCTTGTGAATTTGATGATAAATATTACATGCTTCTGTTTGGAGTTATTCAAATTTTCACTTCTCAAATACCCAACATTTTTCATACAAAATGGCTCTCAATTATTTCTGCAATTATGTCATTCACCTATTCTTTTATTGGAATGGGCCTTGGATTAGCCCAAACAATAGGTAAAAATCTATATCTTCAACATAATGATGCGCTGTACGCGAACAATATTAATGTGACTACAGATCAATTTTGCTTGTTGAAAATGAAATTGCAGGAAAAGGGAAAATTGAAGGTAGCATTAGTGGAATCTCAACTACTAATCCCACACAAAAAATATGGTTATCTGCTCAAGCCCTTGGAGATATTGCCTTTTCATATACATTTTCATTAATCCTTCTTGAAATACAGGTATAACATGATATCTCCAAACTTCTAAATAATTTCTAACAAATCTTATATTATATATTTATGGGATGTTTGTGACATGTAGAGCACTTTGAAGTCACCTCCATCTCAAAAAGTTACCATGAAGAAGGCTTCCACCATTGCAGTCTTTACAACTACTATATTCTACCTGTGTTGTGGTGCTTCCGGTTATGCTGCATTTGGAGATTTGACTCCCGGGAATCTGTTGACTGGGTTCGGGTTTTATGAACCATATTGGCTCGTCGACTTTGGGAATGCGTGCATTGCTCTCCATTTAGTTGGAGGGTATCAGGTATCACGTGGCCTTGGCATACTAGTAATATTATAAATAACTAAACCATATTGGCCGGTTGTGTAACAAAGATGCAATCTGATCTATTTACTTTGAATGTGTTGTTTTGGGTTATTATCTAGGGATGTAAACGAGCCAGCCCGTTCATGAGCTAGATTTGTCGATGTTACCCGTACCAGACCTGACCTGACCTGATTTTACCTGTACCCAATTAGCCGGACCTGAACAGACCCATTACCTAATGATGTGCGAAAATATATATATAAATAAAACACAAGTCGCAACTAAGCTTTAAAAACCAAACAATCTATCCTAGTTCACACAAACGGCAAGTGTACCGATCGCGTATAGCACAGATGAGGAAAGTCCGGATATCGAACTCGAAGACACGTGAAAACGTTTATAATTACTAAACTCTAACCAAGACTCACCAAAATATTTAATTGATTTTTTTTTAGATTTAATTTAACTACTTAACTTAACTAAATGAAAACTTTTAACAAAACTTCGGAAACTTTGACTGCAGTGATAAAAACGTCTACCTAGGTAAGAATCATATTGAAGGAGATGCAAGACAATGGATTGAAAACTCTCACGACACCGGTTCTAAAGGATGACACAACTAAGGTTCGCTCAAGAAGATCAGATCACCTCTCGGTCTCACTAACAAACTCTAACTTATCTTAGTTGATTTTAAGAACAAACCGGGAAAACAAATTATTAACGTGTTCTAATACCGACTCACCTCTCGGTCTCACCGACACACTAGCCTAATGGAAACGAATGCTACGCAACCAAGGATAGAGGAACAATTCAACTTAACTTAAACTAGACCAACTAATCGCTCAAACACCCAAACCCGACAAAAACAAAACCCGCTCTCGCGCGATCTTAATTCTAACAAGTAAAAGTAATGAGACGAGTTTACTTCTTATCACCTCTCGGTCTCTAAGAAGGTGTTTCACAACTGATTTTATTCAATTAATTTACCCACTTATCCCTACGGTTGTACACCCCGCAAACAAACCCTAAACACAAAGTAAAGAGCCTTAAACATGCAACAACTAATCAAAACCGATTCAATTAATTAAAGCACGAGGTTATTAGGTATAATCAAACAAAACACAGCCACCAAACACAATCTAATTTACTATTAAATCAAACTTTACATTAACAATTTAAGCCATGATCATTAACAATCCATATTACTAGTCAAAACCTAACAATATTCATCAAACCTAGGTAGAACAAACAAGATTAGCTACTCATTAATTTTGGACAACAGCATACAATTGATTTAAACATCATAAACATCAACATAAACATAATAAAACTCATTCAAGATTCAAGAACAATCAAACACAAGTCAATCTCTAAGTTACTTGCAAAACAGTCCAACATAAAAGATTAACCAAACTAGTTATGAAACTTGAACAAAAGACAAAGTTTATGAATGTTTACTATCAATTTGGGCTGAGTTTTTATGATGAAAATACCCCGAGCTGCTGTACCAAGACTCCCTCGATGATCTCCTTATTATCTTGGCTCAACAAAGCTTGAAAAATATTTTCTTCCTTGTGTGAAACTGCCGATCGGAATTTGTTGTAGGAATTAGAGTATTAATATTTTTTTTGTTATTGTTGCTAGCTGCCCACGTGAGTTTTGCCCAGCCAAAGAAACCAAATAATGGTTTGTCTCCTTAAAAGAAACACTAGACAAACCAACCACAACCTAGCCGACCACCAAGACTAAACAAACTTTTTTTTTTTGCCAACTCCGATCGGAACAGGTATTGAGGTGCTTAGGGTTCTTATTTTTTCTTTTGATTAATATAATAATGCATGTAAGGCTTTGAACTTGTGGGCTTGAGTCGGGCCTTGAGTTGTAGTATTAAAATTTGATCAAATGAGCCCCTAAAGTCTTCAAACTTAACTCTTTTTTTCGCCATCTTTCATAAATCTACAATTAACATTTAAACTTTGTAAATTATTGCACTTAACTCCCAATACTTTCATAAAATAAACAATTAAGCATAAAAACCATGATAAAATCATAAGGAAAGTAAGTGTGTTTTACTACACATCACCCAAAAGTCGATTGTTATTAAGTTGGGTATGGACCTTTAAACATTAAAACCACATGTAACCTGAAACCAGAAGAACCTGATACATGGACCTTTAAACATTAAAACCACAAATAACATTAACTTTCCAAATAGTATGAGGGCCCGGCTATGTTATGTCGTATCGTGAGCTACTCAAGATCAGCTAGCTAAAAGCTCGAGTTGAACCGAGCTTAAATAAGCTCAAGCCTAAGCTTCATTTATCGAGCTCGAGAAGGCTCACGAGGCTAAAAGAGCTTTATGTATATATATATACTTTTTAATTTATGTTAGTTATTTATTTAAGAAACTATTATTATTAAATAAGTTAGTAAATAAATAATAAACGAGCTGAGCCCACATACAAGCTTGAGCTTGAAAACTATTCGCAAGCCGAGCTCGAGCTTAACAAGCTCTGGCTGGGCTCGTTTACACCCGTATCATTATATTAGCAAAAAGAAGTTGAACGTGTTAAGCTAAGACATTTAACTAAAAAGCATGTGTATAAAACCTCAAAAGTAGCTTTGATTTGATCAAATAACAACATATTAAAGCTGTTACTTATAGTAATCTTTATGAATTATGTTTTGTGTTGCCAGATATACAGTCAGACACTGTTTGCAATAGTGGAAAGATGGTATGCAGAAAAATTCCCAGAAAGCACGTTCGCAAAAGACACTCGAAGCATGAAGGTGTCGTTACTGCCCGAGTTTAGACTAAATCCGCTTAGGTTATGTTTTAGAACAGCATATGTGGTTTTGACAGTGGCAGTTGGGATGTTATTCCCTTACTTCAATGAAGTTGTGGCGTTTGCTGGATCAGTGATATTTTGGCCCTTGACCAATTACTTCCCTGTGGAGATGTACTTTGTGCAGAAGAAAGTTGTACCTTGGTCCGGAAAATGGATTGTACTTCGTATATACACCATTTTTTGCCTGTTTGTAATCATTTTTACTTTGGCTGGTTCCATTGAAGGACTCATTGCCAAAAGATTTGCCTAGTAAATCATTGTTTCTCTTGTGTCAATAGTTTTGTGTAATAATTTTCTAGGGTGCAGTAGGGCATGCTTTCTTTGTTTGTAAACCATTTTGTCAATTCTAAAATGTAAATTATTCTAGTTTATGTCATTTTCTTTTTTAACTTTTTATGTCTCATGATGCATTTGAATGAATATGAAAGTTACTCAAAATGGTTATTATACTTTAATGGTTTCATGAAACACAAAGTAGAACTTTGATAAATTTCACACAGTATATCGTGTTCACGTGTTGTGTTGTGTTGTGTTTCGGGACAACTTATTAAATTTTTATTCGCAAAACTTGTGGCAATGATGGAGGTATCATCATTGTCATTGGAAAACAAATTCGACATTTGGATTTGTAGAAGACAAATGGAGAACTAGAAAAGGTCGAGCAAAGATGGCGTCAAATGAAGCTTCTAAGAATTAGCTTTGATGAGGATACTAAAGTTTGTTGGCTTTATTTTCAAGGCAATCCAATCAATGATGATTGTAACCGGCAAAACATAGCACCGATTTGGCTCGTCGGAGTGAGAGGGTCTCTTCTCTGATGTGAGAATAAGCGACTGGGTTTGAGAGAGTAAGATGAATGTAAAGGATTTAATGAGTATATTATGAATACCTCATTCCAGTTGTCATGCAAGTGTTCTTATACCTTTTGTGTTATGCCAAACCATTTGTGGTCTCACTTCCGGACTAGTCACTATCATAGTTTGTTGTGAATGGTTCCATTGAAGAATATTTACTACACATATCGTTAGCATCTGGGACCAAGGTTATAAAAGTCGTTTGGCGGACCCTAGGCGGTCGACTGGGGAGTCGGGTGTACTCGGAAATGGTAAATATAAAGATTATTAACTTTTGGATACTATATATATGTCAAATATCATAAGTTTTGCTAATATTTAAAACAAAATAACTGAATATCAATATAAATAAGATAAATTCATCTTTAAATTCTAAATTATTCTAAAATTATTTAGTCGTTAGTTAAAACAAGTGATATTCTTTTTTTAACATTATAGAAATATGAACTATGTTTTATTTTTGAATTCAAAATCGGGCCAAGTTAACCGACTAGATGTGATTATGGCCGAGGTTGACTACCTTCGAACGATTCTTAATAACTAGACGGAGTTAAAGAAACACCACTCAGCGTCATACCTTGTAGCGAGTACTCGGGGAGAACTCGGCCTTGTATACCTGCTTTTATAACATTGTCTGGAGTGAGTTAGTCATTCGAATTAAAGTGGTAATAAATTACTAATCACAATGTTAAAATGACGGGGAAAAAAATAATCTGCATTAAAACCGTAGAGACGGAAACCGTAGTTATATGATATGAAAAATAATAAATTAAAGCTAAAGAAAGGATAAAGCAGTAAAAAAAAACTGTTTCGTGAAGGAAAAGTTTACATTTTTTTTAATAAACTGAATTTCTATGATAAAAATGAAAAGAAAAACTAGTAATAAATAAATAAAAAACAGAAAGAATAAAAAATAAAAAATAAAAAAAGAGTTTATTATATCTTGCCCTAGTTCCTTTGAATTTGATTTGACGGTGACGGTGGTGGTCCGACGACTCCAGGTATGTGTTTATTTACATTTTGTTTTAGTTTCGGATATCGGACTTTGAACACCCCTAGACTTAGTAGTTGTTGATCCCATTCAGCGTAAAAGCCAATGGCAGCAGCAAGCAGTAGCAGTCGAACTAGTGACCTTGATAAGCTTCTCCTCAGGCCAGGTCATCTCGTCGGCCCCACCTTCGAACCAGGCACACAAGTAATTATAAGTATTATTTAATTTCATTCATTCATTTAGTAATAATAATACTTATTGTTTGATTTGTGAATAATAATAAGTTGAGGGATGATCTTGGAGAGTACGCGCGTATATTGGTTGTCGGTGCTGGCGGATTAGGCTGCGAGCTTCTCAAAGACCTCGCTCTCTCCGGTTTTCGCAACCTTGAGGTTATTGACATGGACACTATTGAACTTTCCAACCTCAATAGACAGTTCCTGTTCAGGCCTGAGGATGTTGGCCAACCGAAAGCACAAGTCGCTGCAAAACGCGTCATGGAAAGAGTTAGCGGTGTAAATATCGCCCCGCATTTTTGCCGAATTGAGGACAAGGAGCTTGATTTCTACAGTGATTTCAGTATTATTGTGCTCGGTCTTGATTCCATTGAAGCTAGAAGTTACATTAATGCGGTTGCGTGTGGCTTTCTAGGTAATTTAGAACATTCTGTTGTAGTAGTTTAAGATAGGTATTAGGTACAAAGTTAAATGATCATGTGTTACACAGAGTATGATTCTAACGATGAGCCTGTGGAAGAAACTGTGAAGCCTATGGTAGACGGTGGTACTGAAGGTTTCAAGGGTCACGCACGTGTCATTTTACCTGGGACAACCCCGTGCTTTGAATGCACTATATGGCTTTTTCCTCCGCAAGTCAAGTTTCCTTTGTGCACTCTAGCAGAAACACCGAGAACTGCAGCCCATTGCATTGAATATGCGCATATAATTAAATGGGACGAGGTAAGTTTTGTTATCACCGAGCTTTATTGTGCTTTGTTTGTTTGTTTGTTCTGTAAACATTGATTCTGTTTTGCAGGTGCATAGTGGAAAATCCTTTGATCCTGATAATCCTGAACATATGCAGTGGGTGTATTCAGAGGTTAACGAGTGTTGTTTTCTTTTCTTTTATTTGTTTAAGTTATGAACCTCTTTAATGAATGCTTATTGACAGGCTGTCAAGAAAGCAGAGCTTTTTGGCATTCCAGGAGTCACGTATTCTTTGACACAGGTGTGTGTGCTTTCGACATTCTTGTTTGCTGTTTGCCTTTAAAGCAAATGGAAATTTTCATTTGAAAACCGGTTAGGTTTTTTGTCCTATCAATTTGAAAGCATGCCTGTTGATAGTTGCTTTTAATTTTGTGTCAGCTATCTTGTACAAGAGTTTTTAGGCCATCAAATTTCAGTAGTGTTATATGTTTTCTTGTCATTCTTTGAATGACTAGTATGGTGAAAATTTGATGAACGATACCAATGATATGATTTACAGATATTGCTGTAATTAACAGTTAGCAAATTAATTAGGCTAAAGGATCAACTGCATGATGCACACAGACACTTTCGAGAGTGATTAGGGCTAAAGACTGTTCTCATTATTACTTTCAGTTGTTGAGGTGTTCTATGAGAAACATAGTATTACAATTTACAATTCACTAGGGCACAGATTAGTGATGGTCCAGCTCAAACACCCTTCTCTTTTCCCGTCTTCAATTATACGCTTATCTTGTGTTTTATAAATACTAGAGCGGGCCCACTTATCAGTTTGGGATCATAATGTGTTTCTATTATAACATTTTGAGTTAAGTTGGGGTCCTAAGGATTTTACTTTGGGTCTTTGTGAGCTGAAATAATGTTTCTGTGTTTTCGTTTACATTATTTGTTGAATTTGGCAAGCGTTTGAATTTAGCAAAATATGATAGCTGAATATAGTCGGTTAAAGTATATGGGAAAACAAGATTGGATATAGATAGGGCTTCAGTTGTATTGCTACATCGTTGAACTCAAAGAGTAGATAGTAACAGCGCAGATTTGCTAATTGATAATCAGGGCTGTTTATGTGCTGTTGGTTAAATTCTTATGTGTCAACATGTGCTGATATCTCTTTATGTTCTGATCATGGAGATTTATACAGATGTGATTAGTTGCTGTGAGATGGATGTTCTTTTTAGTTGCTGTGAGTTAGATGTTCTTTTTGACGGGGTGTCATGTCAGACTGGCCTTTGAGCCCTGGATTAATTGATTTTGTTACAGGGTGTGGTGAAGAATATTATACCTGCTATAGCTTCTACAAATGCAATCATATCAGCTGCATGCGCTCTGGAAACTTTGAAGATTGCATCTGGATGCAGTAAAACATTATCAAATTATTTGACGTACGCACCCCTTCTTACTTGTTATGATAAGATGGCTGATAGTTTGATATATGTTACAAGTTTGTGATGTGATATTATTGTAGGTATAATGGCGTTGAAGGTCTCCATACTAAAGTCACAGAGTTTGTAAGGGTTAAAGACTGTCTTGTTTGTGGTCCTGGCATCTTTATGGAACTCGACACTTCACTCACCTTAAAAGAGGTCACTTTATTTCTTCACTTGAACATGTTATGTCAAAACTCAAATACGTTGTTTGAATAAAATAAATTAATATGGTTGATTTTGCATTAACAGTTTATTAATCAACTCGAAGAGCATCCTAAACTACTGATGTCAGGAGCAAGTGTGAGAGTGGGGGGAAAGAATCTTTACATGGCTGCACCTCCGTTACTGGAGGAAATGACGAGGTCAAACCTAGGATTAACGTTGTATGAGTTGATGGATAAATCTCCAGCAGGTGTTGTTCATGTCACTGGAATGGCTGGCAAAGGTGACAAAAGGCAATCCTGCTTGAGAAAACTGCGAGTTGCCTTCAAGGCTGTTGGAATCACAGATACCAACATGGCTGCTGCATAAACAGTCAAACCAATGTTTCTTCAAACAGATGATGTTTTTCTGTCCCAAGATTTTCTTGAAACATATACCATCTCTTGTATTGGGGTACTTGCCTTATTGTCAAGGTTTTTTTACGTTTTAGAGTAAATCGAGGCCGTTGTACACGTGGTATTGATTATGGATGGTGGTTTGATATGAATGGCTAAATCCTGTCATGTCTTGTCTATTTTCTCTCTTTAGATTTTATCTAATTAATACTTAAAAGTAATTATACTGTTATCATTGCTATTATTAATCCAAATTTAAAACCTGGGGACGAAACATGTAAAGCCAAAACCTTGATGAGAGATTTTGTTAGGACTGAATGTATAACTCATTTCTAAAACAGACCAGGCTTGAGTGGAATCATCCAATATTATATGCATTCATAGTTTACAAAGGCTACTTGATGCATAATATTGACTATAGAAGAGCATGCATCTGAGTGTAATTACTCAAAAGCTGTATTAACTCTGACCCAGGTTTGTTTTTGTGATAAAAGATACTTCTATCTATGCTGTGGTGGTTTTGGTTATGCTGCATATGGAGATTTGACTCCTGGGAATCTGTTGACCAGGTTCGGGTTTTATGAACCATATTGGCTCGTTGAATTTGGCAATGCCTGCATTGTTCTCCATTTAGGTTTTTTGTGTCATGGAAATGTGTCAGTCGCTATTTGAGATGACAATTTTAGCTATTTGAAATTTGAAATCCACTATGATTAGACGAGTAGATTTGAGTTGTCTTTTTACTGCTGAAGCCTGAAGTCATTATCGATATTTACTTCAACTAGGACCAAAATTTGTCATACTGGTATGATCTATTGACAACTTCAAGATGCATAAGTCGCTATCTTAGACGGCAACTAACCCATTTCACAAACACAAGGACGCTATCTTAAATAAATAAATAAATAAATAAAAAGCTTAATAAGTTCTACGTCATACCACAACTACCACGGAAACAAGTAGATGCGACATTCAGATAATCACAGTGGAAGATTCGTTGGTAATTCGTAAAAGATATTCAAAAAAAGTAAATATATAATTTCATATACAGGTACAAATTCAATAGTTTCATGTTTAGTTACAACAAGCAGATGAACTAAACATAGAAGAAACTACTACTGTTTCTGTGAAAGATCCATGGTCAAATGCCAAAACATAAATGATCATAGATTTATTTCCAATATTCAACAACTGTTACAAGTAACAAAAACTAATAAAAAAAACTTACAAATTTGAGAAAAAAAGAAGATGACGGGAAAAGCCATCTATGAGTTTCTAGCAACGGGTTCTCACGGTTAAAAATAAAAAAGTCTATTACAACATTAATAACAGATAAAGTACACCTAGAGAAGCCATATGTTGTAATACTGAAATCATGCACTGTGAAAGCCAAATATCCGGAAAACACCTGCTAAACAAAGGTAACAGCATGTCAATAGGAATAAAAAATGGGCCACTATTTTAAAAATTGTTAAAAGTGTGCCAAATATGATTCGCAAATGTTATATTATCTCAATGTTAATTATTTACCTTCATCAGTTTGACACTTATTTTTGTCATCACCAGCATATGCAAGCAAATTAAACTTTGGATTCCATTCCACACTGTTCATAGCCGCCCGACACGGGATTTGATGAACTGACCGCCCCGTTTGCACATCTGACTGTTGAATCAAAAGGCATCAAGGTTTTAAATAATTATATTATTATTGTTATCATTATTATAATAATCGTTCGATGAAATTTAAATGCAAGAAAAACATACTATGTCAATGAACAAGTCTTCACTAGCGGAAGCAATATATTCGCCCGTGTGATTAAAGCTTATGGTCCTAACTGGCCATCTGAAAAAAAAATAATAACAATAATCTCATTATATATCTAAATCTAACATTATATCCAAATTATTGCACTCTTATCGAGTTAACGTATAAAACGACTTACTCGAGTTTCGTGAACGTACGCACACACAACATTTCTGAAATATCCCAAAGGCTGACTAACGAATCAGCACTTCCAACCGCAAAATATATGTCACAACACAAAAACATTTTTAATGTTTTTATTGAAAAATATACATAATATGCGTTTAATGATTTAAACACACCTTCCTAACGGGTCGATTGCAATGCAATAACAACCAGCAGTATGAGCTGTCAAGGTGTCAACTGCTTTAAGAGACGGGTATGCAAGTACTTCAACAGTACCTACAAAACATATCAAGAAACAAACTTACTTATGCTGATTATTATATTTTTTAAATAAAGCTTCGAAAGTATGATTATTAAAATTCAACTATTCTCACCATTTCCGGTAGTCAAGAAGAACATGTCTCCAGTCATGTTCCATGCAATCTCATTTACCTGACAAACAAACCAGTGAAGCAAACACAAAATTACAAATACACCATCGAAAATTTTGAAATACCAAACATACCCAACCCAAACTTAAAATATCATAATATATGCTCTTAGAAACTAGTTGAAATATCATATTTACCATATTCGTTAATAAACGACCATTTTACCCTTAATATTCAAAATCTTCAAAATTTTATATCTACTTACCCACATTTTAAACTTAAAATGTTATATTTACCCATCGAGGATATTTTTCTCAAAATATGAGATTTACTCATTTAATTGAAAAACAGTTATAGCTAACCTATATACCCCTACAAATTTGTGAAATGTCAAATATACTCAACCCAAACTTAAACCATCATATATGCCCATAAAAACTAGTTAAAATAACATCTTTACCATTTTCGTTAATAACAATTCAAGAATTCATTTGCCTTTAATCTTCTAAAACTTTGAAATTTCATATTTACTAATTTACCCATTTTTAACTTAAAACTTTATATTTACCCATCAACAATAATGTTTTTTCAAAATATGAGATTTACTTAGTTCATTAAAAATGTATTATTTTTAACCTATACCCCTACAAAGTTGTGACTTGTGAAATATCAAATATAACCAACCCAAACTTAAAATATCATACATGCCCTTAAAAACTTGTTAAATTATCATATTTACTCGTTTCTTTAATAACAATTCAAGAAATTACCATATATCCATAATTTTATGAAACTTTAAAATTTCATATTAACCCGTTTAAACTTAAAATTTTATATTTACCCAACAACAATCTTTTTCTCAGAATCTGAGATTTACTCATTTCATTAAAAACAAGTTAGTTTTAACCTTCTCACTTTTTTCTATATTTTTTTTCAAATTTCTTTTACAACCAATGGCGGCAGAAGTATAACTGAGTTTAATCTTGATACAAACTAAACTAGATTAAAAAAATCATATACTTAAAAGGGGTAAAATGGTCATAAACTAAGTATTCATTTAAACTGCACATATATGATATTTTAAGTTTGGGTTTGGTATATATGATATTTCACTAAGTTTGCAAGGGCATATATGAAAGGATCCCGTTTTTAAAGGTGGGCAAGACACAAATATTACAGAATTGCCATTGCAGAATACAATCATATAAAATCAATACTTGTTTGATTGTAATTTTACCTCATAGTTGAATTTCCGCTTATGAATGAGCTTAAATTTTCTAACATCCAGTATTGTCAGTTCATCATCCTATAAAATATAACAAAATTACATTAGCAGAAACCAAGCATATATACAAATTTAGATAAGCTAAAAAAATAAATAAGTAAATAAATAAATAATAATAAAAAACCCTCATAACTAGAAAGCAAAATATACCCTGTTTCCAACAGCTACATGAGTCCCATCTGGTTTATAAGTGATATTAATATTCTCCCCCACTGAGTTCTGCTTGCTGTGAACATTTTCCACCTGTAATATTTTGAAAACTCCATGCATAAGGTTTACTTTCAATTAAAGATTTAATATTTGGTAACAAAGTGTTTACTTACTGCGAACATCCCATAATCGAACGGTTTTGTCTCCTGATGCAGTGGCAACTAAATCAGCATGTTTCGGGTCCCAACATAATTGATCTACACTATCAGTATGACCCTTTAGCTCAAGATCTTTAGCCTTGCTCTGCAAACAAAAACTTCATTCAATACACAGCATCCGGATGGATTATAACAAGTTATTATGTAGAATTTGAATTTTCTATGGATTCCAATTGTGTATGATCCACTAGAAACATATTTTCTATGGGTGTGCATCACATATGCGAAATGTTTTTTAATTAGAAAATATTAAAAAATTATTTGTAGATAATAATTTAACTTGTTAACGGTTAAACACCAAAATAAGATATTCACATCATATTTGATCAGATTTGTTCATTTGATGGTCTAACTTGCTCAAACTTGAACCTATTGCCAATCGACGGTCATATTTGTTCAACTAAATTTGAAAAGCTCTGGCATTGCAATCTATGGTCTACTTTGTTCAAATACCGGTTAATTGCATAAGGCGCCGCATGATGTGACTTGCGCATTTTTAAAAAAATCAAGATTATATAAACGCTTGGCTAAGGACATACAACCGACAAAATATTCAGACACAACTAACATGTCACACGGGTCATATGACATGCAAAAAAATAGTCATTTGAGATGGTGTTCGCCAAATCATATGACCCATATGATGTGTTTGTCTGACACAAAAATGACCAATTTGACCACTAACAAAGTTAGAGCATCCACAATAAGGAGTTAACAAAACACCCAAAAACATACCTAGTCCGCTTCCATGTCATAAAAACACATTTATTTAAAAACACTCAAAACTCACCAAATAGGAATCCTAAAAACATTGCCACATCATCACCATCTTTTACCTTTAACAAAATTATTTTACTTTTTTATCCACTACCCAACCCTCCACCCGGGCCCACCATCTGCAAAAGGGACTACTCTAACTCATTTTTTCTAGTTCTTGGTAAAGAACTTCTTTGAAAAACGTCTCCTAAAAATAACTCCCACAATAGAGAAAAACGGATGACGTGTAAAAACTCCAAAAAAACAAGCTCTAAAAACGCCTTATTGTGAATGCTCTAAATATGACAATTCTTTCGCTCACCGTATGATGTGACAAGCACATCGGTGTATAAATTTTGGGTTTGTGTAGCTTTAGCATGACCCTCATACTAATTAGGTGTTTGATTAGGGTAAGCAATTGGTAGTGGCATTTTAACAAACAGTTGGTGTGCAAGTGCAACAAGTAGACTTACATGACCATGGGGCTCGATATGCCATACACGAGCCGTTTGATCAACAGAACCCGAAGCAAGCTTTGTCCCAGTGCAGTTCCATGCTACTGAATGCACCTGTTTAATTCAATTCGACCAAATATTTAATAATGGCTTGAAGAACAGAAACTAAGGCTTGGAGACAGATAAGATATGGAGATGAAGGTACCTACCTTCTTCTTGTGGCCTTGATACTCTCTACTGTGAAGGTTTTTGAATGGGATTGTGTCTCCCATTATCGCTACTGCAGTAGCTTCGTCTCTTTCGTATTACAAACCAGTTACAGTTACCAAGCATAAAGCTTTAGTGTATATTAAAGTTCCTGGACCAAATTGTCATTTTGTTATTTTATGGGGTTTGATATGGTAAAAACTATAAATCTAAAATTTAATTACATTTCCGACAACGGATGTGAAATTTGGGTCGGTTTAGTTACGAAGGCTTAACCATAACCGTAGCCGAATGGTTGGTTAATCAAAGGTCGGTTTCGGTTAATTATCCAATGTAGTTTTTACGTTTTTTCTTCATTTGTTATATTTAATATTCGTTGGATTATGGAAACCCGGGCTCAATTTTCGAAGCTCAAGTATGTTGATTCCAAAATGGCTATGATGTTTTACAAGCTATGTTTTAGAAATTTGTAGCATGAATTTAAATGTTTGAACAAGGAAATACAATTTGGAAAAAACGTAACCATGCAAGGTTTGGTTCGGTTAATCATATGCACTAAATCATAACCGTTGGGTTTATTCAGTTATGTTTAATTTTTTGGTTAACGGGTCAGTTTTCGTTTATGGTTCGGTTTTGCTCAACCCTATTTATGACTACGGGAATGAGACGAGTTTGAGAAGAATATTGATAATCATCTTCTCAAACTCGAATGCCAAATTGTGTCTTATGCATACCCGCCAAGTATCGGTTAGCTAGTTTCATGTCATGTTATCACGAATGCCCGCTGGTTTTTTGAAAATTACTCGGTGGGATTTTCAAATATGTTTATTACTAACAAATTAGAAATATAAGTAAAGTTCTCGTAGATTAATAGATTATAATAGATTAGTCTATTACATAATAACATGATAAACAAGCCATATATAAAATCTTGTATTCACTAATATTCATCTTTATTACAACCCACCTAGTAAAACCATTCACAAATTCCTTCCAAGGTCACCATTGCACTTGAATAATCATTTTTTTCGTACCAATTGCTTTTATGAGATGTGCTCTTTTGCTCTTGAATGAACCTGCAATGTATGTGTATTTCGAATAAATATCACATAAGCAGCTAGATATCTACGACAAAAGTGTGGAAACTTTAGTTCACCAAATTTCTAGTTTTGATTTACGGCATTTATGCGTGAATGTCATTTTAACTGGTTTTGATCATGCATGTGTATAAAATATAAACATTTTGGTAACTCCGAATTTAGTTTGAAGAATGCCAAAACACAAACAACAAACAGAACTCTAAATCTAGCAACACACGAACACCGACCGGATGAGAAGAATGCCAAAACACAAACAACAAACAGAACTCTAAATCTAGCAACACACGAACACCGACCGGATGAGCTGCAAGCATACATAATAAATCATACAAGCTACTCCCATTGTTCGTGTGATCGTGTCCCTAACAATTCAACTCAAAACTACTTTACTATTAATAAGTAATAAAGCTAACAGTAACAAGTAAAACATTATAAGAAATCCAAATTCTATATTTACCATGTTAACATGTTATTGCAATAACGCTTACAAAGCCACTTCATTTTTATTCTATTTATTTATTTACAAATACTACTATCACTATTATTTTTATTTTATTTGTATAGTTAAATTTTTATTATTACAATTTACTATCATTATTATGATTATTAGCATCCTTGAATCTCAACTTCATCATGCAAGGTTTCTTCGGTCACTTCGGGCCTTGGACCGAAACTCCTTTTTGGTGAGGCACCATGAGTTTGGGAAAGTGCTCAGCTGCAACCAAGCAAAAAACATGTTATGTTTTTGTAGTTTTCCCTGTGATAAACCAAAGGCTTATAATATTAACTTACATTGCTGATGAGTTTTGCCCCATACCAAGCGGAATCTGCACCGTAAAGGGGCGGAAGGACTTTTATTCCATCGGCTACGGAAGGGGAAAGAAGACCATGTAGTTCCTTCTCTAATCTTTCTGTAGTTGGAAAAAAACAACAATTAAAGAAGAAAATAATCACCGGCAATTGATTTAGTTAACATAGGGAAATGTTTTGTACGCTATCAAAATTAACTACTAATGCATAATATTGAAATCAGTCAATCACATGGTACAATAGCAAACAATGAGCCATGTGGCGTAAGAAGTAGTGGTGCAAACAAGCTAAGTCGCTAGTGAGCTACTCAAGATCGGTTCACTAGAAGATTGAATAGAGCGAACAATAAACCAAGTACAACTCAAGCTTAAATGAGCCCGAGCTTAAAGTTGAAGCGTATTTAACAAATGAGCTCCAAGTCCGAGCTTGACTAGGCTCACACGCCTAAGCAAGCCTATTAATTATATAAATATATTGTATGTATAGACGATACTTATGATGAAAACAACTAGATAATGCATACTGTGTTGTATCATGATTCATGTATGCATAAAATTATAGTTGCTTTTTAAAATAATTTTACTGAAAATATATGTATTTTTAAATTAATTGTTAGAATATAAAGTTAAAAACATTTTAGTTCAAATAAAAAAAATTACATACAATATTAAAAAATAAATAAATAAATATTGTAGATATAATTATGATAAAAATAAGTAAAAATAATATATATTATGTTACATATATAATAACAATTATAATTTACAAATATATATAACATAATTATATACATGTAGATATAAGTTAATTAATAATAATCAACGAGTCGAGCTTGAGCTTGAAAATTACTCACAAGCCTATCTCAAGCTTTAGATGTAGAGCTCAAGCTACCTTAAATTAACAAGCCGAACCCGAGCTTACACGAGCTCCAGATCGGGTCGTCTCCTTTACACCCCTTGTAAAAAGGTAATTTTGGTGATACTCGATTATTATACCTGCTAATCCTGGTAAGCATGCGGTTCCTCCAGATAAGACAATGGTCTTGAACCAGCTTTCATCGGCAGTCAACTCAGCCGCGTGACAATGGTCAATACAAAGTGCCACTGCTTGATGCAAACCCATTGCACGCCTGTACACAAAAACGGATTATATCTCACAACAAATATAAATATTACAAAAAGTCAAAGTCAAAGGTTACATGTACATACTTTCGTGCAATACGTGGCTGGAATAAAATCTCTCCTGTTTGAAACCGTTCCCGTGCAAGTGTAAACCAACCTGCAGCTGCCACCTCATATGATGCTTCTGTATCTTTGCATAATTCGGCTTCATAGTCGAGAGCAACATAACACAGGTTCTGCATGGGTTGAAAATGATGATGTGTCAACTTTTGACCATGTTGACTTTTCATGAAGTGGTGCTGGCATGTGGACTTTTGACCATGTCAACTTTTGAATAATAAAAAAAAGATTGTTTTAGCTTTTGTCCATGTTGACTTTTCGTGATGTGACTTCTAACCATGTTGACTTTTTACAAATTGTCGTTAACTTTTGACCATGTTGACTTTTAGTGAAGTGGTGTTGACATGGAGTTTGAAAAAAGGTTGGTTTTTATTTACCTTAGCTAAAAAATTTTAGAACTTCTAATGGTTTTCCCTGACCTAAAATAAACTGTTTACTTTTTTATGCCAATTTAAGTTATTTGTTAATACCTCTTTCAGTGACCTCACTGTGTATAATGAATCAAAATGCAGATTTCTCTGCTGCATTTGCTCCCTAAGATATCCTGTAAGCTTTAAAGCTCCAACTCCCACAGCTTCCACACCCACCTTGTGCATTATCTTACCATGTAAAACTGGAAATACAAATTGCAGCATGCGTTAAATTATAATTTAAATTTGGTCAAACATAACATTATCTGATCAACAGAATCAGCATACTTGGGACAACAGATGTTTGATGAAAACCTATGTTGACAACAATTCCTGATGTTCTTTTTGCTGCAAACAAGGCTAACGTTGCCTGTAGCATGGTTGAAATACAACAATAGGCGAGTAAGAAGCAATATAAAAATTATTTTTTTGATTATTATATTTTGAAATTATGGGGGTGTTTGGGATTCCTTATTTTGACCTCCTTATGACTTATCCATAAGTCAGAAGTCACAACATTGTGACTTATGGAACTTTTTCACTCACACATTAAGCAATCCCAAACACCTTTTTAACTTTTCAATAAGGGTTATAAGTTATAAGGAGGCAAAAATAAGGAATCCCAAACACCCCCTATATAGGGATAAGTTAATAAGTGGTTAGTCAAACCTGGCTGACTGCACAAACAGAAGGAACATTCATGCCAAATAATGCCGAGTGTATTGCTTCTTTAAGCTGTCTTCTTGCAGCTTTAGCAGCTTCTGTATCTATACTAATTTAAGGAAGAATGATGTCAATTTATACAACTCAAAAAAAAAAAAAAAAAAAAGAACAGATTATAAGAAGCATACCATCATATTGGCATAATGGAACTGAGACTATAATTGACTGGGTGGATGGTTTCACTTGCATCCTGCATATTATTTCATTTATATGGTCAAGAAAATTAGAGATTCAAATGTGATGAAAACATTTTTTTTCATGATATATAACACACTATTTTTTTAACCGTTTGATATAACAAATTATTGTCTAATTTAATGCAATACCTGTTATAAATTGTTGCAAAGAAGTGACGAAGTCTAGAGTACATTGGAGTCTCGATATTACCAAATTCCTACATGTAAAACTAATCTCTCAGAACCTTAAATCATGAGGTTAATATATTGTCCCAAAAAAATTAGTTATCAAAACTGTCATGTACCAAGAACGTTGCTGATCGTCCGGATGGAGAATCAAACTTACTCCAACCAAATTTACAATAGCCAGAACCACCTTTGTAAGAATCAAAACAAAAACTGTTCAATTATATCTATTTAATTAATCAATGATTAAACCTCCAAACACAATAGAAAGTAGAAAAATAATTTAAAACAGCATACAACCACTTTCATGAGCATATGAGATACCATCATATTCCATATTTTGAAACAATTTAAATTTCATATGATAGTATTTAATTTGATACACAAACGATTACATACCATCAACGATTATAGCTCCAGGAACCTGTGTTCGTAATCCATAGATATTCATAAATAATTGCATTTGGGAACATATTCTACAAATGATAGATTAAGATTGTTAGGCACATCCAATAATAATTAAATAATTGTGCAATCACCACCAAACCCTAGCAATGGAGTACAGTACAAAGGAAACATAATCAAACATATCTTCTGGTAGTTATATAACAATAAACCCAACTACTATATTCTCTCTAATAATTCTTTCATCCCAATACTCATGTCTAGTGCTTTGCGGAAACTACAAAACTAATTCTACTGATTGCACTCATAAAGCTAACTCACCAAATCAAATTGAATATGATTTGTAGGCCTGTAAACGAGCCTAGCGAAGTTCGCTTAAATAATAAGTGAACAAATATGAATAAAATTTTTTGTTCATTTAATAAGACAAATGCAACATGTTTCATTTGTTTATTTGCGTTCGTTTATGTTTGTTCGTATATGTCCGTTTATGTCCGTTCATTTAACTCATTAGCTATGTAACTTTACAAAATTTAGATGCGCTCTATGCAGTCGATATCACCGATATATCAGTTATCGGTCCCTTGGTAAAATATCGGTCCTAATCTCGGTCATGATATTGTCGGCGATATTGACTGATATTTGTCCAATATATCGCCGATTTTCCCGATATCAGATTTTTAAGTCTTAATTGTCAATTTGTTAGTGTTTTAAGTCTTAATCAGTTTCTACTTGCTACAATTGTTAGTGTTTTGTAAGTTGCAAAAGGTTAATTTGTTAATGGTAGGATAGTATAATGAATTTCTATATAAATTCTGCATGATATTAAAAATACCGATATCCCATGGATATCTCATCGCAATAACCGATATCTCAAATATCGTTCCTTGACCGATATCCGATACTTTTCCGCGTTAACCGCATAGGACGTGCATTTCAAATTTTTTGATGAATTGTGTACTTACTGTTTTATAAGTGTTTGTTTGTGTTCCTTTAAGCGCGTTCATTTCTTTTCATTTATGTTCGATTGTGTTCATTTAAATTTGTTCATATATGTTCATTTACGTCCGTGAACTGTTTGTTTAGATTTTTAACGAGCACGAACACGTTCATTTCTTAAATGAACAAGCATTAACAAAAATACATGCCCAATTAACAGCACCTTCTTGTGTTTGGTTAACGTTAGTGATTTCCGCTAACTAACAACACGGATTGATCTGAGTAAAGTTGTGAGATCCATCTAAAGGACCTACATAAATATTCGGTTCGTTTACAGGCCTAATAATTTGTAATAATCTATTTTTACAACCAAATAAACTAGTAATAATTAAAACAAGAACCATACTGAAGAGGAAAACCAGCTCTCAAATTAACTTCCGAGAAGAATATAGCCTCCCACGGCACCTGCTGATTCTGAAGGTAATACATCCACAACTTATTATCAGACACAATTAACCTCCACAGCTTACAAACCGCGGTGATTCTAGCGACGTGGTTTGGTTGAAGCAGCTTCACGATCTGCATAAACACATCGAGAGGTATCCGATCGAACTCTCCAGTAGAGGACGAACACATCATAATCTGATCGGATAAGGCCGCGTGTGAAATCGAATAGCTCAAATTAGACGATGAATTTGGAGTGTTTTTGGTTGAATTTGTGCGGTTAGACACCGATTCCCAAACTTTTTTTAACAGATTCGACATATTATTATTATTATTATTAAAGCAGAATTGTTAACTGATTGTGATGAGGTGTGTGTGTGTGTGAATGAATGATGGTAACGGTGGTCAAATATGGTGGGTGGTGGTAGTGATTAGTGAGGACTGAGGTGTCGAGGTGGGATGAAGATGGCCGTTTGATTTGATTGTGGTGGGTCCTAGCATTTGTTATTCGGTGCTATGTTATGTTTATTTATTTCTCTCTTTTGAGTTTTGACCCTTTTAGTTTCATTTGTTTAATGAAATTGTTAATAGGCTATCGATCATCCTATAAGTTTAGTTCTTAATTCGATTTGCTGTTTTATTTTTCTTATTGTTACTTTATTTACGTATATCATAAGTTTCAAAGATGATAGATGATGAGGAGTTTACTTTGCATTGACAATATAAAGCTAAGCAAGTTCTGTTTTCTTTTCTTAGTTTTGTATTCATGTTGTTTATCTAACTATACTATTAGATCAATTTAGTTTATGTACACTTGCTCTTTTCATATTGGTCATTTCCTATTGTTTTCAAATATAACAACTGTTTTGGTCAAAAATCTGATAAGGATTAAGTAACCAAATTCTTTGGTGAGGTTTAGTGCTAAGTTAACAAATGTGATATTGAGTCGGATGCAAACACAAACACCAACACAAGGATTTTGTTACGAGGAAAAGCCCTTGATCTTGTTCAGATTGCCGGCACAAAAACCCCGGGTGATGACAAAAACCCCCGGGTGATGACAATTGTTTATCACCACTTTATTAATGTAAAAATCGGATTACAAAGGTGGAGTTTATGATCAAAGATTACAAGTATCTAAGTGTGTGCATGAACTGTTTAGATAGGCCGTGAGAGAGTATCAGCCGTCAATCAGATAATGTGTTTGCGTACGAGAATGTGTGTGACCTACTTTGATCATAACTCGATATATAACAAAAAAATATCTACTAACAAGAAGCTCCTACAAATCCGCCATCTTCCCTCTATCTTCAACCACGACTTTTGACCACGTACTTGACGAGTATAATAGCGAGATTTCAGGTGGAATAAGTCTTGTAACCGTTGTACTTATTAAATAACAACCTACACACAAGAAACAATTGTTAATAATACCAATTACTGAGGATCCTTGATCCTGACACAGCTCTAGAACCCTTCAGTAGGATAACTGATCTAGATTCGTCATCAAGAATAACATATCCTCGGTACTTATTTATTTGTGGCTCAACAACAACCACTTCTAAAAATTTCTTTACAATTAAATAATTCAAAAATAAATTAAATTAATCAACAATCCATCTACTTGTTATTATATTAAAGCAAGATAATTTTTGAACACATGATCTTCACTATTTTTTGAATTCATTATTTCCTATAAATAACTTTCAGTTTTATAATTTTCTTCTAATTTAATAAATACAAAATAAATTATAATATTCACAAGACGTAAACGGCTTTTAAATATAGGGTTTCAGTTACAAATCACAAAACTCAAACTCCTTAACCTCTGCTCAACCTCCGTTACTTTCAATTTCTTCCCTGATTTCATTCACAATTTATTTGCTTCCAAACAGTCATTGTCATTACTCTTGAATGAGGTATGTTTAACAGGTTCAATCTAACACGTTAATCATATTCGATTTCCTTTCAAAATCTTGTCGTCGTTAAATATGAGAAACCCAATTACACACCTCTGTTCTCTCAATCCAAAGCGATTATTCAAGGTATGTTAATTTCATTGATGTTGCAATAACCGTTTTTATTTTTCATCTATTTAAAGTTTCTTTATGTTATTTTGTATGAATTGTTTGTTTATAAACCCTAATTTTGATCAACAGGTCCTTTTTCTAAAACAATGACATCAATTAGCAATCTTTGGATCTGCTTGACAAGGTATGCTGCAATAATC
The DNA here is from genome assembly GCF_021521415.1 of Bidens hawaiensis. NCBI lineage: Eukaryota > Viridiplantae > Streptophyta > Magnoliopsida > Asterales > Asteraceae > Bidens > Bidens hawaiensis. The sequence continues at coordinate 161,527 of NW_027495109.1, read as the reverse complement.
GTTGTTATTAGCAACGTTTACAGATCTTTAGGTAATATTTTGAACTATGAATTTAAGTTACAATTTTTTAACAACGGTTTAATGAATCTATTAAGTATTTTGATCTGTGAAGGTAAGCTACAATTTTTTTAAAGTTTAATTTGTATAATATTTGAATTTCATATTAGGATGATTTAACTTTTTAGTTTTTATATGTATCAAACTTTTGAGATTTAAGTATACTCATTTGTTGTTTCAAAAAAAAGGTATGCTCATTTGTTTGATAAACATATTTAAGTATGGAATCAGTGCTATGGAATTGTATTGAAGTTTCAAGGGTGCTACATTCGTAGTTCAAGTTTGTACTTTCACTTTTGTTTTCTACCTTATTTGACAAGCACCCACAATGATCAATGACATATTTTTTATTTATGCTGATTTAAGTTTTTTATTTGTTGTCCCATGTTAATATCATATTCAAATGAATCTTATTTTACTTAGGTAGCTGGTTTGTTGGTGGAATATGAGAGTTACATAATACAATATCAACATGGAGGAACACTTAAGAATAGACTATGTAAGCTTGCATTATTATCTATCTTACATGTAGAATTCAAACCAACATCATACACTCCTTTTAGCCTTTTTATTTAATTATATCTCCTACAACTAAAAATTCACGTCCTCTAAATTTGATTTATTTTTTTAGAAAAGAAAATAATGGTTATCAATCTATTCTTCAATAACCTTCTTTTAACGGTAATTGATGATAACCGCCGCCAATCTCAAGCCTATATATATTGCCATATCCATTCATTCTCCTTAAGATGATGGCCGGGTATGAGAAGGCGAGAGCGTTGACGCTAGCGCTTCTTCGGGTGATGAGTCTGCCTGCCTCGAAACATTACACCACTCCGAACCTTAACCGGTACTTGCCGCCGAGAATTTAAAAAAACATCGGGACCAAGGGAGTTTCCGGTTGCCCTCAGGCCCGGCCAAGACGTGCTTGGTGGAACCAGGGGAGCATTTTTGGAGACCGGCGACATGTTTACTAACATGGGCGTATAACTTTACCATCTCTTTTTTGTTTGATCACATTAACGCGTGGTTGGTGAATAAGTAAAGATGCAGAGTGAAGTTTGTAAATTATTTGTTGTTTTTTAGTCCAATGATGGTAGCAACGGCCGATAATATATTCTTACCGGAGAAGATATAAGTATATATGATTAATACATATAGAATGTCCAACTTTAAAATAATTTTATTATAAGTGAGTGGTTAAGGATAATTTTATTGAAACTTACCAAATATGTTCATTTACTTACTGCAACACTAGATCAACAAACAACCGCCATTTACACATGCAAAATTTAAAGGGTAGCGTCGTAGTAGGTGCGATATGCCTATAAATTGCAGCCCCTTATTGCATTTCATTATAAACTTTGCCATAACTGCCGCGACAATGGTTAAACATCACACAATAACCCGATGTATATGGAATTTTATAACCGTTAATGTCTCCGTCACCAAGGGTGATTAGATGGAGGTTTGGACATCAAGGACGCTAGATTTTATGGCTATAACTATATTATACATGATTTTATAAAAATGATGAAATAATTCGATCTGTAATTTATTACAAGATTTTGTTTATTTGTTTAAATAAAAAGACGGTTTTCTTTTTCTTAATCAGACGTAGAAGACAAATGATGATGTGTTTGTCATGATTTGTCCGAATGGGATTTTGTCCCTTTTTGTGATTGAATATATCATTGTTTTGAATTTTGATGACAACAGGCAAACAGAAAATAAATCTAAAGTATATTTACGCATGTATTATTTATAAGGTTTATTCGTAGAAGGTATTGTTATATGAAAATGGTGGAATATATTTTAAAAAAAGTTGTCCATCAATCTTTGTTGGGTTTTAAATGGTGGGTGGCTCATTTCTAATCACAGTGTCTTGAAATATATCTCTATTTTTTTTACCGTAAGTTACTTACAAAACATGAAAAAAAGAGAAAAATATTTGCATGCATGTAACATGTATATATCTCATGTGTGTGTGTTTATGCATATGTATTTAATGACATCACTTATAATTTAATTACCATTAATTATCAAATTAAGTTATGCATTTATTTATTTTGGTCAAATCATGTTTATCATAATTTCTAGCATATGAGTTACAATTATCTTTTAAATACTTTTTCTCTTTTATTAGCTGGCTAAAGATTTATTTTCCTTATTGGCCATAGTAGGCATCATGATATGAATATATGCTTCTTTTGTATTTATGGTTGTGTAAGAATTATATTTTGTTTATGCATATATGTATGTTTTTGTTTATGGTTAGGTTATGGGTATGTTTTTGTTATGGTTATAACTTATATTATATAACACTTTGTTGTTTAGATATGGATATGTTTTTGTTTATGGTTATAACTTTGTTGTTAGGATTTTTTTTTCTATCCTGATGAAGCAATCTTACATAGGAATTTAATATTAATTTTTTGAATTGTAAAATTATATATACTAAATTATAACTATTATATATAGCACATAATATGTTTGTAACCAAACATGCAAATAAAAATAACACCGCAGCAACGCGTGGATAACATTGCTAGTATATGAACAAATGTAAACGAACACAAACAAACATAAATTAATACAGATAAACATACTTAAATGAAAACAAATTTAAAACATTTTATAGTATTTTAGCGTTTTATTCAAAAACAAACACAAACGAACATAATCAAATATAAATGGATCAAAATATGCTCACGTATATTACAAATTTCCTTACACTAAATTAAATAAAAATTCAAAAAAATGTATATTATAAACATCAAATATAAAAACGTATAATTCATTAACCAAAAGCTAGTTATATATAAAACTAAAACGTCTTTAAATACTATTAAAGCAAAATCAATTGTCCACATGTCCTTCTACTAGCTTCTCCACATCAATTGTCCACATGCCATTCAACTAGCCTCTCCACATTAATGCCATATCATCGCGAAGTCATCTATTTCCTTTCCTATTATTGCCAAATCATCTCACACAGTATATTTAAACCTTAAGATTTTCAACACTAATCATTTTAATCTCTCTCTCTCTCTCTCGGCTTACTAACTCCACCATCCACTATCTTCTATATTCCGGTAATGTAGATCGGGATTAATCGTTTTCCGGTAAGGTTATATATTATACTCTAATGGCCAATAATGTTATATGATTTTCCGGCAAGGTTATATTTTTTCCGGCAACATCATATTTTCTTCCAGTTATTGTAGATCTAACCTTTTTATCTTTATTTTCATTGTTAACTGATTTTTTTTTAAAATCAGTTTAGGTTCTAAATCAAAAACGGCGATGAAGCTAATATTTCTACGTATTTACGTTTTTCCGGTAAGACGATTCAAATTTTCCGGTTATAAAATTATAATTAAAATCTTCCATAATATGACTATTAATATTTGACTTTATCATTTCAGGTTATTGTTCTGACTCATATAAGTTAATTGCATGGATTGAACATTAGTTAATAAGATGTATTTTTTTATTTTTTTTAATATTGATGTATATTTTTTTTAATATTCATGTATATTCCTTGTTAGGCCATGAATTTTATGCTGAGGTTCCTTTATCCTAGACTATCTTATGATAGTTTATCCTTGAAATATGTATCAGGATATAAAGGATCGACGATCCTCGGTATTACTTGTTTACTAATGATTGCGTTTAGTATGGTGATGTGTTAGACAGGTGTGGCAACCTTAAGACGTATTTGCATCAATTATCCTCACATAGTACTCTATAGCTGGAGCATGGATCCAGGATCCTAATTCAACGTAGCTGTTAATGGACGAACTCATGTGAAGATGGATGTTTAAATATCAACAACGTCTACAAGACTTGTTCTCCCGCTTATCTCGCTACTGGACGGCTATTGGCACGTGGTCAAAGGTCGTGGAGCGGCTAGTGGAAGACTTCCGGATAGTTAGGGAATATTGTTAGTGATATTTTCTTATTTAATTGAGATATGATCGACTAGAAAACACACATGTACTATCACACACTAGAGCAGAAACAAACATTCTCTCTATTCACTAGCTTACTTCTGTAATCTCGATCATATACTCCACAACGATTGTAACACCCTTTTTATCTAATATACACGACGATGATAGTTTTCACCGTCCGGGGGTTTTTTGTGCCGGAGATCACGATAATCACATACTCATCGACCAAAGGTTACCTTGTTGATCCTTGACCGAAGAGATTCGACCAACGGTTACTTAGTTAATCCTTGACCGAAGAGATTCGACCAAAGATTACCTTGATAAGTTTTGACCGAAGTAAGACTATCTTGGTTAAGGGCTTTTTTCCTCGTAATCACATCGCTGAGTTCAACAAGATTTCACTTATACATTAGTTATTATCGAGCTAGCACCTTACCTCACATTTACAAATTTGGATACTAGATCCTTAGCAGATGTTAGTGCACGGTTTTGCGTCTAGAGTCTTTGTAATTATCATTAATGTTTATTTAATATTTAAATGTAATATTTAATGTTTATTTAGACTAATTCGTTATGTTTGAGTCTAGTTCGCTAGGAATGTTAGCGAACTAAGACTAGTTCGTTAAGGTTAAGTCTAGTTCGCTAGGAATGTTAGCGAACTAGGACATTATATTGTATTCCCTCCTGATTCGTTAGGGGATGTTAACGAATCAGGGGGTGGTTCGTTAAGTTAATTTATTTAACGAAGGGGATGCTGGTTCGCTAGGGGATGTTAGCGAACCAGATCGTCTTCTATAAATAGTGAACCACTGTTCACTTGTACATGTAGAAGTTTTGAGAGAAATAACATTATTCAGAAAGATTTAAAGTATTCTCTCTCTCTCTCAACCTTCACGTTAAACTTATTGATAATATACACTACATACCAATAACAATCGAGCTAAGGTATTAAAGAGTTAGATCCGTATGATTAATATTAACGTATAGATCTAGATCAGATCTAAACATTAGTTATTGATTAGAACGAGTGAAAACGGGATCAAACAAGTGCATATTTTTGTCCAAAACAATTTGGCGCCCACCGTGGGGCCATTGGTGCTATAATCCGTATTATTCTCATCAATTTTCATTTTTTCATACCCTATACACTTGCAATGGCCTCTCAATCCACCTCTGCATCGTCAACTACGCCATCTTCGGTTTCTCTCTCCTCAAGGACCTTGCCGCCGATGCCTCCACCAATCACGGGAGCACCAAAGGCTGCTACTTCTGGGAGCAAGACACAAATACCAGTCTTCCAGAGCTCGAGAACAACCGCTGCTACTTCGGCGGTAAACTCTTTACATTTCCTCTATGTTTTTGCAGGTGAAAGCATATATGGAACAACAGAACAAGACCAACCAAAGGATCCTGCGTGAGATCGAAGACATCAAAAAGTCCAAGAGGCCAGCAGAGGATCTCACCCCCCTGATGCCTAGGATGCTGGATTTCACCAGTCCAGGATCCCTGGCTTAGCTTCAGCAAGGATCATCCATCATTCAACAAGGATCCATGGGTCAACAGGCTCAAGGATCCTTAGCCTTTCAGCAAGAATCATCCATCCTTCAACAAGGATCCATGGGTCCTCAGACTCAAGGATCCTCAGCCTTTCAGCAAGGATCATCCATCCTTCAACCTGGATCCATGGGTCCTCAGACTCAAGGATCCTCAGCCTTTTAGCAAGGATCATCCATCCTTCAACAAGGATCCATGGGTCATCAGATCCAAGGATACTCGGATTTACAGCAACGGCCATCTAGCTTCAACCATGTGTCGATGGGTCAACCAATGCAGAGTTCCTCGATATTCCAAAGGGGATGAGGGATGCTTCCGCCAGGATCCTCCGGGATTCTTTATCAAGGATCCTTATTTCAGGATCAAGGATCCTTTGGATCCCATCATCAACGGTCTTCCGAAGTCCATGATGGGGACATAATCCCCATTAAGACCATAGCTTCTGGAGGACCCACTCCGATTGCTGACTCCTTTTATCCCATATACTCGTCTGGAATACCAAACTCCACCCAGCAGAGAGGTAACTGGTACGATAACCATGTTCCCATGCAGGATTCAGGTATCAACCAGGCCATGGCCAAGGAGTTACAGAAGCTAAAGGATATGATATCCAGTTTCCCGGGAGTGATACGTCCAATTCCTGAGATACCGGAGGGGAGTCACAAGTTATCCAGATTCGCTCCACCAATCTGTGATGCAGAAATCCCGAAGCGGTTCCAAACTCCCAACATGAAGACTTATGACGGGAGCACTGATCCTGAGGAACACGTTGCCCAATATAGGGAAAGGATGGAAATTAATCCTGTTCCTGAAAGACTCAAGGAGGCTTGCCTTTGCAAAGGATTTGGAGCCACACTAACGGGAGCTGCACTGAAATGGCTGCTAAGTCTCCCCCCTTTCTCGGTTACATCTTTCTCTCATTTAGTTAATTTGTTTAACACTCATTTTTCATGTAGTCGGAAATTTGAGAGGTTAACCAGTGATTTATATCGTGTTATCTAGCCTAGTGATGAATCCCTTAGGGATTTCGTTACCAGGTTCGGCAAGGAAGCTCTAGAAATCCCAAACCTTGATATGACTACTGCTGTTGAAGCATTCAAGATGGGAATTCAAAAGAGCTCCCCTTTTTATGATGATTTAGTGATGACTCCGTGCAGGACATTAGATGAAGTCAGAAACAGGGCATTAAGATACATCCGATTAGAAGAAGATAAAAAGATCCAGGATCGTCTCGGGGGACAAACGAAACAAGAAACTCCCGAAAAGAATAAAGGATCCTGGAATAGGAACAACAATTTGAAGCCGTACGCCAAGTTCAACAATCAGAACGTACGGGCAGTTGAAGAAGGAGATGACGATGAAGACTATCCTTGCATCTCCGACTATTGTTTCTCTGTAGATACTCATGGATTGATCAGTGCCATGAAGGATCTGGGAGAAAAAGCAAGGTGGCTCCGAAAGAATGAGAAGGTTGTCGGCTTCAAGGACAAGTCTAAGTGGTGCACCTTCCACGAAGATTTTGGCCACGCGACAGACGAGTGCATCGGCTTAAGGAGGGAAATTGGATATCTCCTGAGCAAGGGTCACTTTAAAGAACTCTTGGGAAGGAAGAAATCCAAGATCCAGGATCCTGAAGATCTTCCACAGAAAGCAACACCACCACCGCCAGATGCTCATGTGATCAACTTTATCTCCAGAGACTACGGGTTATTTAAAGATTCTTGTGCCATAGAGGAAAGTCTCGTAGAGAATTCGAGTTGGACGATGAGAAAAGACCACTCATCCCCACTACTCGAGTGACTGATCAGAGAATCTTTTTCAATTCAAGGATCCAAGATCCTCATCAGGACAAGCTGGATGTACGAGCGGTCAATTTCATCTTTGGAGGTTCAGACATATGTGGAACTTCTTTCTTTGCAGCAAAAAGACTTGCCAAAGAGATCAAGATGGATAACGGGGATTGTCCAATAGTGTCAACCACATTAACAACAGACAAGAGAATCTTATTCGATAAGGAAGACAAGCTGAACATTCAGGATCCTCATCACGACGGTTTGATTATTACTTTATTTATCTCTAACCATTATGTACGCAGGATCCTAGTGGACGGTGGCAGCTCGGTCAACATTATCCAGCACGATGTCCTCAAGAAGATGAACATCCCGGATTCAGAAATCGTTCCTAGAACTTCGGTGCTAGTCGGTTTCAGTGGCGAAACCAAGAAGACACTGGGGGACATCAACCTCCCTATTTACATCGAAGGGTTAAATTCATACAAAAAATTTTGTGTTATAGATAACCTTTCCTGTTGCAATGTTATTTTAGGTAGGCCCTGGCTCTATGGAATGAAGGCAGTAGCTTCAACTTATCACCAATGTATCAAGCTACCTACTCCTTGGGGAGTTGTAAAGATAGTTGGTGACCAAGCGAAGCCAAGAATTATTATTCTTCATCAATGAAGCCAACAACCAAGCAAACTATAACGTAGCAACTACAACAACATCCTAGGGACGTGCTGGAAGCTCGGGAGAAAGACCTCAAAGAAGTATCATTGGATCCTGAGGATCCAGAGATAAAGGTGTTCCTAGGATCCACTATCCCCAGTAAGATTGAAGAGGATATAATATCCTTCTTAGGGCGAAGAAGATCTACTTTTGCCTTCAAGCATTCTGACATGACAGGTATTTCAAAAGAGGTAATCACCCATAAACTCGGCCTTGATTTATATTTTAAACCCGTCCATCAGAAGCGGAGGAAATTCGCTCCTGAGAGGAACAAGATCATACAAGAAGAAGTTGAAAAACTTCTTAAGGCCGGTATGATCAGAGAGGTTCAATATCCTCGATGGCTAGCTAATGTGGTCGTTATTTCAAAAAAGAATGGAAAGTGGAGGGTGTGTGTCGATTTTACCGATTTAAACAAGGCATGCCCCAAGGATCCTTTCCCATTACCAAATATAGATTCCATGGTGGATGCAACGGCAGGACATGAAATGCTTACTTTTATGGATGCTTCCTCTGGATTTCAACAAATTCAGATGGAACCATCTGATCAAGAGGATACAACATTCATGACTCCTACCGGCATATACTGTTATACTGCTATGCCGTTTGGACTAAGAGATGCAGGAGCAACGTACCAAAGACTGGTCAACATGATGTTCAAGGAACAATTGGGCAAGACAATGGAGGTATACATAGATGATATGGTGGTGAAGTCGAAGAAAGCTGAGGATCACCTCATGGATCTCGAGGAAGCATTCAATATCCTTGACCAATATAACGTGAAACTGAATCCATCCAAATGCCACTTTGGTGTTAAGGCTGGAAAGTTTCTGGGATATATGGTCACAAAGAGAGGAATTGAAGCAAGCCCGGAGCAGATCGAAGCCATTATCAATCTGAAATCTCCTACAAATGCCAAAGATGTCCAGAGACTCACTGGAAGAATAGCGGCTTTGAATAGATTCATTTCAAGATCCTCTGAGAAGTGCAAAGACTTCTATGATATTCTCAGAAAAAAAAGAAATTTGAGTGGACTGAAAGGCATGAGGCTGCACTCAAGGCCTTGAAGGATTACTTATCCTCAATACCAGCCTTGATGAAGCCTATAGATGGAGAACCTTTATTTCTCTACCTCGCAGTGTCAGGTAATGCAGTAAGTGCCGTCTTGGTAAAGGACCATGATGGTGAACAACACCCTGTGTATTATGTGAGTAAGAGTCTTTTGGATGCAGAATCCAGGTACTCTCGTTTAGAGAAATTAATTTTTGCACTAATTATGGCCTCCACTAAGTTAAGGCATTATTTTGAAACTCACACTATCATCTTAAGAACTAATTACCCTGTTAAGAATGTACTTAGAAAACCAGAGCTATCAGGGAGAATGGCCAAATGGTCTGTAAAGCTGAGCGCATATGATATCCAATACGAGCCAAGAACAGCAATCAAGTCTCAAGCATTAGCGGACTTTATGGTTGATTTCACTAGTGATCTACAAAAAGAAGCTGACTTGGAGGTCTAATAACTGGAAAAGACCAAGGATCCTTAGATACTATTCACCGATGGTGCTTCCAATATAAGAGGTACAGGATTGGGGATCCTACTGAAATCGCCACAGGGGGATTACCCCAGTCCATAGCTTGCGCATTCCAAGCAACAAACAATGAAGCAGAGTATGAAGCTCTAATCGCAGGTTTGCAATTAGCCAAAAGCATGAGGATCAGGTATCTTCAAGTTTATGTAGATTCTTTATTGATAACTAACCACTTTAATGGCTCGAATGCTGTTAAAGGTGAGAAACTAATGAAATATTTAGATGTTGTGAAGGAGTTATCGAAATCCTTCGAAATATTTAGTATTACACAGGTACCGAGGGAAGAAAACGTTGGGGCAGACGCCTTGGCAAACTTAGCATCATCTTTGAAGACTCCTGAGGATTTGAAGATCCCAATAATCCACATTCTCTCGCCAGCAATAGGAGAACAGGAAGTTGGGGAGATAACGAATGATAAAGAAATCGTGCTCTGGGATCCTTTATCCTCAAACAACAAAGGATCATGGATCCATCCTATCAAGAACTATATTCAGACTGAAGAAATTTCAGCCATAGAAAATCCCAAGTCCTTCAAACTCAAGGTATCCCAATATTTTTTGCTAAATGATATGGTATATAGAAAACTCTTGCAGGCCCATACTTGAGATGCATTGAGGATCCTGAGATCCAAGAAGTACTTAAGGATTTTCATGAAGGAGATTGCGGCAATCACACAGGTGGAAGAGCATTATTTTCCAGAATACTTAGAACTGGATACTTCTGGCCAACAATGAAGAAGGATGCAGTTGAGTATTCGAGGAAATGTGATGTTTGCCAAAGACACGCGAGCATCCTTCATCAGCCGGCGGAGCCTCTGTATCCTATATCCTCTTAATGGCCCTTCATGAAATGGGGTATGGATATTGTGGGCAAGCTACCAAAAGTACCCGGTGGAAAGGTTTTTATGCTTGCTATTACCGACTACTTCTCCAAATGGATTGAGGCAGAAGCATTCGAACAAGTTCAAGAAAGGGAAGTAATATCTTTTATTAAACGAAATATTATAACTAGATTTGGTATTCCTGCTGAAATTGTTTGTGACAATGGTTCCCAGTTTATCGGGAATAGAACCACTAACTTTTGTGACAGTTGGGGCATCAAAATGATTACTTCCACTCCGGTTCATCCTCAAGCCAATGGTCAAGCAGAGTCTAGCAACAAGATCATCATCAACAATCTAAAGAAGAAGCTAGGATCCAAGAAAGGAAAATGGGCTGAAGAACTTCCTTATATCCTTTGGGCAGACAGGACTACGCCTAAAAATGCAACATGCCAAACACCCTTCTCATTGATGTTCGGATCAGAAACAGTAATTCCCACAGAAATGGTGGTTCCTACGGCAAGAACGAGCATCCGTGATCCTTAAGCCAACGAAGAAATCCTTCTTGAAGACTTGGATATTGTAGAAGAACTCAGAGACCTGGCCAGGATCAGGATGACAGCCTATCAACAGAGGGTATCTGGGGCATACAACAAAAATATCAGAATCAGAAGATTTCAAGAAGGATATCTAGTATTGAGGAAAGCCTTCCAAAACACAACAAATCCGGCTGATGGGAAGTTACCGCCCAAATGGGAAGGACCTTATCAGATTGAGTCGGAAGCAGGAAAGGGGGCATATCATTTGCTCACAATGGAAGGCAGCAGGTTACCAAGAGCATGGAATGCCATCCACCTCAACAAATATTTTTTCTGATCAGGATCTACTATCCTGAGAGGATATATTATCCAAAAAAAAGATCTAGGATCCTTAAATCTGTAACATCTTTCTGATCAGTTATTCTTTTTTGGATTATTACTGTTAATTTAAGAATAATATATTCTTAACACTTTATCTTTTCAAAGTTTTGAATAACCATGCATGATTATAATAATTTAGTCGATGTTCAAGAGGTTGGCCACCTCTCCTTTACATTTGAGGTACTATCTTATTTCCCTTGGCCTAGCCCACGTTTGGATATGACCCCCAATGGTCATATCCCCTACGGTTTAAAGGTTTTCACCTTTCTCACGATCGCCAGTAGCGCACACTATCCAACATATAGTTCGGGGCAGCGGGACCAGTACACGCTTAGTGGCTGACAATTTCGTTGTCTTCGGCTATATAGAGGATCCTACATTTATGGTAGACGTACCATACCACCAGTTTATAACGTTTTCACGTTATCTCACGTTTGGGCTAAATCCCGGTTTGGGCGAGTCCCCAGTTAACATCCGTATTTGGGCTTGTCCCCAGTTGCACGGGCTTGTCCCCAGTTGCACGGGCTTGTCCCCAGATTATTTGGGCTTGTCCCCAGCTTAATGGGTTTGATCCCAATTAATATTACGAATTATTTGCAGCAGATTGTCTAAGTTCTTTCTAAAGATCAAGAAACTAAGGATCCCGGATCCTAAAGCTATTCCTTTAAGGATCATTAAGAGTTCAATACTTGTAAGACCCCGTTACCGGTAGCCCTACTTTCGTGTTGGATTTACTCATAAACGCAGTTCTAATATCAGAGTTAATTAAAACATTTGCGGAATATAAAAACTTTCATAAAACATTTCATAACAAAACACATCTTGTCTTAAAACATCATCTTGTCTTTCAATAACCGAAACATTAAACTTAAACGTCTTGAGTCTTCCGATGCCAGCCTCTTATTCAGTGCCACGTGTCTCCTCAAGCGAACTGCCTCATCCTACTCACCTGCGAGCATACTAAAAGTCAGCTACGCTGAGTGAGTTCTAGTTAATCATACATTATACAATACACACAAACTTATATTCTTTCATTCATACTTTCATACTTTCATACTTTCATACTTTCTTTTGTATTAACTTGCTTTCATATCTTACGTTATAAAGAGCATTACGCCCTACATTCCTCGAGTATTATTAGGGCTCGGTACCCTCCTTCCTCGAGTATTATTAGGGCTCGGTACCCTCTTTCCTCGAGTATTATTAGGGCTCGGTACCCTCTTTCCTCGAATATTAGTAAGGTTCGGTTCCCTAGTTCTCGAATATTAGTAGGGTTCGATTCCCTCCTCGTTACCATACAACCATACATCATACCTCGAGTATTATTAGGGCCCGGTACCCTCTTCGTAACCATACAACCATACAACCATCCTTTCCTTCTTTTATTAACTTTATCACATTCATACACATAAGCATACATATCATACTTACCTTATACATAGCGTTAAGACCTGACAGTACGTGCAATATCCGAAGATCGTTCATTTACCATCAAGCAATCATTCATACATTTCACATTATTCACATAAGGCATACACTTATCTCTTAGGATAAGCGTATTAACAAACATATTGAGTATGCACACAGCCCCGAAAACGTAACACATAAATGGGGCTAGAAACTCACCTAAATCCTGTTACGCTCTCCGTTAATCGTTATTCCCTTCTTGAGCTGTGCACGGCTAACTGTATAATATTTACATGTATCAATTAATTACCACTACTCATATCATCTTTCTAGTCTTAGCTACTACCCACAACGAACGGGGGTCTGGGGGCAGCGCCCCTGGCAGCGGGGTCTAGGGGCGGCAGCCCCTAGCAGGGTCCAAGGGGCAGAGCCCCTGGCTGGGGTCCAAGCGAACTTAACACCAGGAGAAGTTAACTTGGCGAAGTTACACCTTAAGCGAACTTATGCCAGGCGAAGTTGTCAAGGGCGAACTTATGCCAGGCGAAGTTAACTTGGCGAAGTTACACCTTAAGCGAACTTATGCCAGGCGAAGTTGACTTGGCGAAGTTACACCTTAAGCGAACTTATGCCAGGAGAAGTTGTCCAGTTAGGCGAACTTGCTTGCAAGTGAACTTGCTTGCAGGCGAAGTTCGCTTGTAGGCGAAGTTGTGCAGCAGCCCCGCTGTTCATCCTTAATCCCTAAAATCATCATCGTTTTAACGTGAAACTCTTGGATACGATATTTAACCAACTCGCGATCAATCCTATGGTCGTTTTTGGATATGGTTTGACCCGAAAACACGTAAAGTTTGGACCTTTAAGTTCAAAAACGCTTAATACAAGATTTACGGTTTATCCTATACGAACCGTATATGTTTATGGGTTCATTGGATTCGTCCTAGCATCAAGTTCGTTACTTTACGTTTCGTTTAGACCCGATCTATTATAGTTTCAAGTTTCATGGCTAACCGTCTATTAAAACACGAACTTTTAAGATCGAAATCATACCTTTATGTTTTCGTTTTGGTCTCGGTTAGCTAGCTTATGAACTTTGGATCTTGTATAAATCTTGAATCACGTTTTCTTGCTCGGATTTCACCTCTCTCGGCCGCCGGCCGTGTTTGGTGGTGTGTGTGTTTTGGATGTATAGAGAGTAAGATGGAAATGGATAATGGTTTAGGGTTTAAGGGTGGTTTAGGGGATATTTATATCCCTTAAAGCCCATGGACCTAAGGCCCATTCTCATTTAACCCATCTTAATTAATCTAAGTCCATGATCCGTTCCTTTCTCGATATTAATTTAATTAATAACGCGAAATTATTAAACGTAACTTTCTTTATTTAACATTATAATATTTAGGATGTTACAAGTCTTCCCTCCTTAAAGAGGTTTCGTCCCCGAAACCTAACTATTACATAAACAGACTAGGGTAAAACTTGCGCATCTCATCCTCAACTTCCCAGGTAGCATCTGATCCCTTGCGGTGCTTCCATATTACTTTTACCAGAGGTATAACCTTGTGACGAAGCTGCTTCTCCTTGCGATCAACGATCTCTATCGGTTGCTCGATGTAGTTTAATTGTTCATCAACCTCAATGTCCATCAATGGCACGTGAGACGTGTCATCAGCTAGACACTTCCTCAGATGAGAAACATGGAAGGTTGAATGAATTCCTTCTAACTCATCGGGTAAATCCAGCTTATAAGCTACTTCACCCACACGATTTAAGATCTTAAATGGTCCAATGTACCTTGGACTCAACTTCCCCCTCTTTCTAAAACGGATAATTCCTTTCCAAGGCGAGACCCTAAGCATCACATTGTCGCCAACGTTAAACTCAATTGGTCGTCGCCGCTTATCTGCATAAGACTTTTGTCTGTCTTGAGCGGCTTTCATTCTTGCTTTGATCTGATCGAACTTTGAAGACGTTTCTTGAACCACTTCTAGGCTTCCCATTTCTTTCTGACCAATCTCACCCCAACACACCGGGGTTCTACATCGTCTACCGTAAAGCATCTCAAACGGTGGCATACCAATACTTGAATGGTAACTGTTGTTATAGGAGAACTCTGCCAGGTGTAGATGATCATCCCAACTTCCACCAAAATCTAAAACACAAGCACGCAGCATATCCTCAAGGGTTTGGATCGTCCTTTCAGACTGTCCATCGGTTTGAGGATGATACGCCGTACTGATGTTCAACCTCGTTCCCATAGCTTCATGGAATTTCTTCCAGAACCTCGAAGTAAACCGTGTATCTCTATCAGACACGATCGATGACGGTACTCCATGCTTAGCCACAACCTCTTTAATGAACAAGTTTGCTAGCGTTTCTGACGAGATAGCCTCTCGTATAGGCAGAAAGTGAGCACTCTTGGTCAAACGGTCCACTATCACCCAGATGGTATCATGATGCTTAGCTGTACGAGGTAGCTTAGTTATGAAATCCATAGTGATGTGTTCTCATTTCCACTCTGGTATCTCTAGAGGCTGCATTTTTCCATAAGGCTTCTGATGTTCGGCTTTGACTTGTAAGCAAGTTAAGCACTTACTAACATAATCCACTACATCATTCTTCATCCCAGGCCACCAATAGTCTCTTTTCAAATCTTGATACATCTTTGTAGCTCCTGGATGAATCGAATATCTTGACTTATGAGCTTCATCTAAGATTCGACTTCTAAGATCACCATGGCGTGGGATCCACATACGGTCGAATCTAGTCTTAACTCCATGAGTGTTTTCCATCAACTCATCTTGCTGGCCATAAATCCTTTCTTTCTTTACTAACCGTTCATCTACTAACACCTCTGACTGCACCTTGATGATTTCTTCAAAAAGACTTGGGTTCATGATCAACTTGTATGACTTTACTGTTGCAAGGACTTCCTCATTCTTACGACTTAACGCGTCAGCGACCACATTAGCTTTACCGGGATAGTACTTAATGTCGCAGTCATAATCCTTAATCAACTCCAACCATCTTCTCTGCCTCATGTTCAATTCTTTCTGCTCGAAGAAGTACTTTAAACTCTTATGATCTGTATAGATAGTACACTTAGTACCGTACAGATAATGCCTCCATATCTTAAGAGCATGCACTACAGCTGCTAACTCTAAATCATGCGTCGGATAGCGGTAAGTGGGTATCGAACACAAGGAGTTTGTGGAAATTATGTTACCAAGTAGTTTTGTTATTTATCTAAATTAAACTAAGCATAATAATTACTCTATATTAAACTAAGTGCGAAAGTAAATTCAATGAATTGGTTGTTTGGTTTTGATTAACAAAAAGAACTAAAGCAACAAACGATTTTTAAACAATATAAGAAACAATGCTCTCTCCCGATTTCAGGTTCCCAATGTTGATAAAGTTAATGTTTACTTGTGGGATGAACTACACAAATATCGTTCATGAAAATGCGTTTGGATGTGATAAAAGAGGACTAAGTACTTGGATTATAAAAACGCAAGGTGGTCTCTCAATAATCAGTTTAGTATTGTTAACCCTAATTCTCTTCTACTAAATCTCGATTGCCTATGGCACCAGGAACGGATAGTCAAGAACATGAATTTATACCATACAAACAGTTACAAACAAACTCACAATCATCATAGCAACATAATCATAAGATTAAAATACTATCCCACAAATAACATAAACGATTAACATATCTAATTGAAAACCTTAGAACTCGGGAGAGAACACAAAGGGTACTAGCCACACATAGTTTGATTCATCATCACCTCAATTAGGGTAATCATACAAGTCACAAACCCAATCGAATGATAAAAATCACCAAAGTATTGTTCTTGCACTCAAAAATCCGTCCCTAGATTGTTTAGAATGAAAAGATATGTGAAAAGACACCAAAAAACAGAATATAAACAAGTATTTTCGGTATTAACAGCTCCGCACCGTGGCCCACGGTTCACACCGTGGGCCATGGTGGCCTCCACGGTGCCCATAACTCCAAGGTACGGTGTAAACTGTCAATTTTGATAAGTTGGACCGTGGCCCACGGTCCTGACCGTGGGCCACAGTGGAGCTCTTTTTCATTTTCTTGTTTTATTCATATCTTTCTCGTTTCAACTCCGTTTTCTTCGCCATTTTCGCCCCCGTTCTCATGATTTCATCCTCTATCTCCTCATACCTGAAAATAACCACACAACAGTAGTTATCTAGTTCCCATGAAATTAACACATAATGCATATATTTTTATATCATTTAAACTCACTTACGGGTCATACTCCGATGCACCCGTCACACCTCCACCGTTGCCTCATTCCCACCTTCAGCTTCATCTAGACCCTTCACACCGCTTGTCCCAGCTTCACCCGCTTCAACCATCATAGCTTCAGCCTCATCCTCGCCTCCACCCAAGTCGATCAAGGCTTGCTTCCATTCTTTGATTTCCCATGAAGACTTATCAAAGGATGGATCATTGGCCTCAGTCACCAATTTGATCCTAGCCTCGAGGACCGACTTGGCTGCCCAGACTTTCGCCTCTTCAGTAGCCCGATTGATTTCGTCCTGCATCTGGACGGCCAAGGTAGCAGCATGCTCCTCTATCTGTTTCTTCTCTTTGGTCATCTTCGAGATTGCCTTATCCTTAGAAGCTGACGGAGAAGAAGAAGACGAAGCAGCAGACATAATTAAAGAAAATAAGAGAGAAAGGTAGGAAGGATACCTGATGCGTCGGAAGGAGGCGTGTATATAATCAAAGATATAGGGCGGCATATATAGACCGTTATAATTAACCTTGGGGGTTAAATGGTAAATATTCTAATCACAGTGTCCATCAATCTTTGTTGGGTTTTAAATGACGGTTATATATAGGGCGGCATATATAGACGGTCATATATATTCCACCTTGGGGGTTAAATGGTGGAATATATTTTAAAAAAAGTTGTCCCTTTTTGTGATTGAATATATCATTGTTTTGAATTTTGATGACAACAGGCAAACAAAAAATAAATCTAAAGTATTTTTACGTATGTATTATTTATAAGGTTTATTCGTAGAGGGTATTGTTATAAGATAATGGTGGAATATATTTTAAAAAAAGTTGTCCATCAATCTTTGTTGGGTTTTAAATGGTGGGTGGCTCATTTCTAATCACAGTGTTTTGAAATATATCTCTATTTTTTTTACCGTAAGTTACTTACAAAACATGAAAAAAAGAGAAAAATATTTGCATGCATGTAACATGTATATATCTCATGTGTGTGTGTTTATGCATATGTATTTAATGACATCACTTATAATTTAATTACCATTAATTATCAAATTAAGTTATGCATTTATTTATTTTGGTCAAATCATGTTTATCATAATTTCTAGCATATGAGTTACAATTATCTTTTAAATACTTTTTCTCTTTTATTAGCTGGCTAAAGATTTATTTTCCTTATTGGCCATAGTAGGCATCATGATATGAATATATGATTCTTTTGTATTTATGGTTGTGTAAGAATTATATTTTGTTTATGCATATATGTATGTTTTTGTTTATGGTTATGGGTATGTTTTTGTTATGGTTATAACTTATATTATATAGCACTTTGTTGTTTAGATATGGATATGTTTTTGTTTATGGTTATAACTTTGTTGTTAGGATTTTTTTTTCTATCCTGATGAACCAATCTTACATAGGAATTTAATATTAATTTTTTGAATTGTAAAATTATATATACTAAATTATAACTATTATATATAGCACATAATATGTTTGTAACCAAACATGCAAATAAAAATAACACCGCAGCAACGCGTGGATAACATTGCTAGTATATGAACAAATGTAAACGAACACAAACAAACATAAATTAATACAGATAAACATACTTAAATGAATACAAATTTAAAACATTTTATAGTATTTTAGCGTTTTATTCAAAAACGAACATAATCAAATATAAATGGATCAAAATATGCCCACGTATATTACAAATTTCCTTACACTAAATTAAATAAAAATTCAAAAAAATATATATTATAAACATCAAATATAAAAACGTATAATTCATTAACCAAAAGCTAGTTATATATAAAACTAAAACGTCTTTAAATACTATTAAAGCAAAATATATTGTCCACATGTCCTTCTACTAGCTTCTCCACATCAATTGTCCACATGCCATTCAACTAGCCTCTCCACATTAATGCCATATCATCGCGAAGTCATCTATTTCCTTTCCTATTATTGCCAAATCATCTCACACACTATATTTAAACATTAAGATTTTCAACCCTAATCATTTTAATCTCTCTCTCTCTCTCGGCTTACTAACTCCACCATCCATCATCTTCTATATTCCGGTAATGTAGATCGGGATTAATCGTTTTCCGGTAAGGTTATATATTATACTCTAATGGCCAATAATGTTATATGATTTTCCGGCAAGGTTATATTTTTTTTATCATTTTAATCTCTCTCTCTCTCTCTCTCTCTCTCGGCTTACTAACTCTACCATCCACCATCTTCTATATTCCGGTAATGTAGATCGGGATTAATCGTTTTCCGGTAAGGTTATATATTATACTCTAATGGCCAATAATGTTATATGATTTTCCGGCAAGGTTATATTTTTTTCCGGCAACATCATATTTTCTTCCGGTTATTGTAGATCTAACTTTTTTATCTTTATTTTCATTGTTAACTGATTTTTTTAAAATCAGTTTTGGTTCTAAATCAAAAACGGCGATGAAGCTAATATTTCTACGTATTTACGTTTTTCCGATAAGTTTTTCCATTCATGTGTTATATCTATAACAATGGTTATTTTATATTTATTTAAAGTTTTATATTTTTCCTATTTTTTTTCTTTTACGTGTTGTTCTTCTAGGTTGTAAATAAAAATCAGCTTCATCCATGGACATTATCAGTATTATTTTTTCGGTAAGGCCAATTTAAATTATCCGGTTATAAATTATAATTCAAATCTTCCATAATATCAATGTTATAACAAAACTTTATTATTTCAGGTTATTGTCCCGATTGATGTACGAAATATTTCATTTTACCTTCTAAATAAAAATCGGAGATACCATCGTCATTATCACTATTTTGTTTTTCCGGTAAGACGATTCAAATTTTCCGGTTATAAAATTATAATTAAAATCTTCCATAATATGACTATTAATATTTGACTTTATCATTTCAGGTTATTGTTCCGACTCATATAAGTTAATTGCATGGATTGAACATTAGTTAATAAGATGTATTTTTTTTTAATTTTTTTAATATTGATGTATATTTTTTTAATATTCATGTATATTCCTTGTTAGGCCATGAATTTTATGCTGAGGATCTTTTATCCTAGACTATCTTATGATAGTTTATCCTTAAAATATGTATCAGGATATAAAGGATCGACGATCCTCGGTATTACTTGTTTACTAATGATTGCGTTTAGTATGGTGATGTGTTAGACAGGTGTGGCAACCTTAAGACGTATTTGCATCAATTATCCTCACAGAGTACTCTATAGCCGGAGCATGGATCTAGGATCCTAATTCAACGTAGCTGTTAATGGACGAACTCATCTGAAGATGGATGTTTAAATATCAACAACGGCTACAAGACTTGTTCTCCCACTTATCTCGCTACTGGACGGCTATTGGCACGTGGTCAAAGGTCGTGGAGCGGCTAGTGGAAGACTTCCGGATAGTTAGGGAATATTGTTAGTGATATTTTCTTATTTAATTGAGATATGATCGACTAGAAAACACACATGTACTATCACACACTAGAGTAGAAACAAACATTCTCTATATTCACTAGCTTACTTCTGTAATCTCGATCATATACTCCACAACGATTGTAACACCCTTTTTATCTAATATACACGACGGTGATAGTTTTCACCGTCCGGGGATTTTTTGTGCCGGAGATCACGATAATCACATACTCATCGACCAAAGGTTACCTTGCTGATCCTTGACCGAAGAGATTCGACCAACGATTACTTAGTTAATCATTGACCGAAGAGATTCGACCAAAGATTACCTTGATAAGTTTTGACTGAAGTAAGACTATCTTGGTTAAGGGTTTTTCCCTCGTAATCACATCGCTGAGTTCAACAAGATTTCACTTATACATTTGTTATTATCGAGTTAGCACCTTACCTCACATTTACAAATTTGGATACTAGATCCTTAGCAGATTTTTGTCCAAAACATTCCTTATTTGTAAGATTATAATGTACATTAAATTACCTATATTAATATAATCATTAATCTATTATTTTTGTCAACTTCCAATTAAGTGACAAATATTCCGTCTAATTTAAAATCTAATTATAATTTCCAATCTTAAATTAGTTTACATTTTTAGATTTTTATACATTGAAGAATCCCATTAATACAATTTATAAAGTTTAACATTCCTTATTTTTTTAAAAACCAAATGAACAACCCTTTTTTATGCTTTTAATTTTTTCCATTTTTATAAACTCATTCATTAATTTGTGGTTTGACCGAAATAATAACTTAATTATTCCATTATAAAAATTTATATCTTTTGACTTCCTTATTTGATAATAAAACCGAATGAATAAGTTATAACTTAAATAAATTTCCGACCGATTTAAGTATTTGATCATTCATATTAAATCGTTTTTGACCATTCATATTAAATCGTTTTTGACCATTCGTATTAGTTTACATTTTTAGATTTATACACATTTAAGAATCCCATTATGGAACTTTATAAAGTTTGACATTCCTTATTTTTTTTAAAAAACTGAATGAACAACCCTTTTTTATGTTTTTAATTTTTTTCATTTTTATAAACTCATTCCTTAATTTGTGGTTTGACCGAAAAAATTACCTAATTATCCAATTATTACAAAATATATCTTTTAACTTTTCTTATTTGTTAAAAAACCGAATGAATAAGTTATAACTTAAATAAATTTCCGACCGATTTAAGTATTTGACCATTCATATTAAATCGTTTTTTTACTATTCATATTAAATCGTTTTTGACCATTCATATTAGTTTATATTATTAGATTTATACACATTTAAGAATCCCATTATGGCAGTTTATAAAGTTTGACATTTCTTATTTTAAAAAAAAAATCGAATGTAAAACCCTTTTTTATGCTTTTAATTCTTTCCATTTTTATAAACTCATTCCTTAATATGGTTTGACCGAAATAATAACCTAATTATCCTATTATTACAATTTATATGGGTTAACTTTCCTTATTTGTTAAAAAAACCGAATGAAGAAGTTATAAATTAAATAAATTTTCGACTGATTTAAGTATTTGACCATTCACATTAAATCATTTTTTACCATTCATATTAAATCGTTTTAAATTTTTTAACATTTACATAGTCAATATAACTTTCTTGAAATATACCAACATAATATAAGTACTTTTAAATTTAAGATTTTCACTCACAAATTATGTCCATATAAAAATTAACATACATTTGTTTTGACTATTGTAACGTTTTTATTTAAATATTCTCTTACAATCTATTATTATGTTATTAGAAGTTACTAATAATGTTGAAAATAGTAACCGTAAATTTTTTAATGGTCTTTAAGTGAATCATAATTTATGCATGTTTATACATACAATTGTGTATTTATCAATAAAAATAAATTCAAATTTAATTATTTTTTGACCGAAATCAAATAATTAATTTGTATTAATTGTATTAACTTTACTTCAAGCAAAAGAAAAGAAAGTTGACACATTTTGGATTTTTTAAAAAATGCATATATATTATGTTGACATTTTGTAGTCAAAATATGATATTTTAAAATTAAAAGTTAGACCTTTTCATTCAAACATGGTTTATTAAATTTTTTTCAAGATGGTAGGTTACTAACTATAGATTTTTCAAGATTGTAATATTTAATTCAAACATGGTTTGTAATAAATATTTTAAATTGATGTCCAAATAAACACAGATACTATCTTAGAGTAATAAATATTACAGTTATTGATGTGTAATAAATGTCTTAGATAGTCTTTGTTAGTCTTTGTATGTTTTTGTATTTGATTCAAATAAGTTATAATTTCTTATAATTCATGTAAAAGTATCATTTATTTATAAGTACAACATTTGCATTTCATTAAATTTATATTATGTTACATATATATTATGTTTTTAAATATGTTTCACCGTGTGTAACACGGGTACTATCCTAAACAATATTGAAATCCAATGATCTGTTTCTTTTAAGAGATTTGGATCACTTGAAGCTTGCTAATGTTATAAAAGAAAGGGCACATTTGGATTTGGAAAATGAAGTTAGTGATAAATGTTTTTCAAGATGGTAATATTTAATTAAAACATGTTTGTAATAAATGTTTTATATTGATTTGCAAATAAACACGGGTACTATCTTAGAGTAATAAATATTACAGTTATTATGTGTAATAAATGTCTTAGACAGAGTTAATCTTTTGAATCAACATTGAGATAAAAGTTTTGTTGAATCGACATTGTAGAATTGTTTTATTGATTTGGAGACTAATTTCCTTTGTTTGCTTATTATTATACTAATTATATAAGTTATAAAATATTTTAACTTTTCATTTATCTTTGTTAGTCTTTGAATGTTTTTGTATTTGATTCAAATAAGTTATGATGTCTTATAATTCATGTAAAAGTATCATTTACTTATAAATACAACATTTGCATTTTATTAAATTTATATGATGTCACATATATATTATGTTTTTAAATATGTTCCACCGTGTGTAACACGGGTACTATCCTAAATCAATATTGGAATTCAAAGATCTGTTTCTGTTAAGAGATTTGGATCACTTGAAGCTTGCTAATGTTATAAAAGAAAGGACACATTTTGTCAGGTCCCCGATCTCAGCTGGATCTTACTTAATCATGTCATAACTCACACAGATTGATGTGTCGACAAGGGAGTTAATGACGGGTTGCTATATTTAGAAAGATTATTGTTTGTTAAAGGCATAATCAATAACAAACATGATAGTTGCAATTAATAATCAGAGGTAGATAACACAAACAAGATTCACTCAAAAGATTTTCATTTATATAATTTTCATCATACAAAGTGGATAATCGATTTAGGGTTTCTTTTTAGGAAAACGGCAGTAACTCAATAAATATTATCGTATTCAGCCGCCTATTTTTCCGTGTTGTGTCTCTGTCCTCAGGTGTGCCCTAATTATTCCTTTTATAGGCCTGACACCCTTGGACAGCTGTCATTCCTTTTAGAAACCCTAAATACAACGTACATAATCAAATTACATATTCAAAATAATCTAAGTGTAAAACAAGTCTTCCGGGTAGGCTTTACATCAATCTTCATTTTCCGAGTACGCTGTGTACTCTGCCATCCTTCAGGACTTGGTAACATAGAAGTGTGCCCAGGATCAGTTTCCGGGTAGACTTTACTTGAAGAGTATTTTACCAAGTAAAATACTCATCGGGTAGACTTCAATCTTCTTGACTTTGCCAGACTTTGCCCGGCAAACTCTTACGAGCAACCTTGTTCTTCAATGATCCATTTCAACTCTTTGCTATAAAATAACTTATTAGCAAAGTGTACTCGGGAGTACTGTTCTTTGCTTGAGTTGAACCTTGCTCGATGTTACTTAGTGATGTTTCATTTCGATCATAAAGCATGTTCGGACCACTATTATTAATGAATACCTTGCCCGGTCTTCCGATCACTTGGCTTCATGGACTTGGTTAGCCAAAAGCTTACTCGGGAGTGAACTTTACTTGGCTATGAAGAACAGACTTGCTTGGCTATAAAGTGAACCTTGCCCGGATTTACATAAACTAGTGAACCTTGCCCGGTAATACACTAATTTGCAAACTGCTCGGATATCCACTAAAGAAGATTACTTGAAGATAACCTTGCCCGATAGACAAAATATGTACCCGGCTAAGTAAAAGCTTGCTCGGATGTCTAAGGTGTGCCCGGATCCATACTTAGCGAATTCTGAGGAGGTTGAGAAGATTCTAATCTTCCATGTACTTCATTTTGGTCAAATCTTTGACTCAACAATCTCCCTCTTATGTCAAATCTTTGACTCAACAATCTCCCTCTTATGTCAATTGTTTGACTCAACAATCTCCCCCTAGATTGGAACACCTCAGCTGACCCAAAACATTTCTACGGTTACTTACACTTAGTCAAAATACACATCAAATCAAAAGTCAAATTACATATTCAAATAACATAAACAAATTACATAATAAAAAGCTGTCCGAAGACATTACATCACAAAGCCTAAGCTAAAAATTCTTCAATTTAGCCAAAGGTGCTCGTTTAGGCATGGAAAGTCCAACTTTTCTTGCTCTCTCAAGAATATTAGCAACTCTGATTGCTTAGCACTTGTAGGCCTTTGCCTTTCCTTACAATCAGCGAGATACAATGCTGCAATCACAGTCAATTGCCATAGATTGTATTTTCTGAAGTCATATTTAGAGAAGATCTTCACAATCTCTCCATTTTCCATCATAACATTCAGATGTTCAGTCCTGGAGTCATAGAATACTCCACTTGGCATAACATTGTGGTTGACTGAAGGGTTTTTGGCTTTTACTGCAACCTTGACAAAGGGTTTATCCATCTTCAAGTGCATCCGCTTTGTTTTTTCTTGAGTAGTCACAGACATCTTCCTTTTCTTTGTACTGTTCTGTTTTGAGAGCAAGGATGTTGTTTGTTTGCAGAATTCCTCTACTTTGGATTTCCCCTTCATTTTCATCCTTGATAGATCAACCATCTTTTTGGATATTCCTTTGTTCTTACTAACTAGAGACTGGGCAGCTCCCTTCTTCATGTTTAACTGCTGTCCTTTCATTTTCTTGAAGTTGCTCAAAATCTCTTTTCTTTTCATGACTTTTACAGAATCAAAAGGAATTCCATTTTTAACCAAAAATTTTGGTTTACCACCATATTTGCTCAAGAACTTTTGAGTGTTCATTTCTTCTTCCAATTCATCTTTCATTTTGTCTTGAACAGTCTCTTCGTTCAATGTTTTTGAAATTTTATCAATAACAGTGTCTAGTTTCTCTTTTACCTCTGTCTCTGGTTCTTCTTGTTTAATCAGCTTGAGCAGAGATACTAGCACACCTTTTGGAATTTCCTCATCATTTATGAAACTTTCAATCAATTCTTGAGGAACTTCCTTCTGATCTTCATAGTTTGATTCATCTCTTAATTTCTTATTGTCTTCAAATAGCTTCATCAGACTCTCTTGTTCTTCAAAGTCTTTGTCAGTTAGCATTTGATTTAGAAGTTCTATGTCATAAATTTCTGTCATTCTTTGCACATAGACTCTTTCGGCTTCTAATTCAGATTCATCCATATCTGAGTTCATTGTATTCTCTTGAAAATTGAAAGTCTGAATTTTATCATCTTCTAGAGCAATTTCTTTCCCTTTTAATTTCTTTCTTTCCTCAAGATCTTTCTTTTCATCTTCTGGAACATTGTCAGTTTCAGCATCCGAACTGTTTTCTTCATAAATAGAAAGAAGCTTTAACGAATTCTCCCCCTGATTCAGTGATTTCTCCCCTGTTTTGGGGCAGCTGAGGTCTTCTCAACCTCAGACATTAGGATTTGAACTCGTTGCAACGCTTTCTTCAGCTCTTCGGAAAGATGATGTTTGTAGGAATTGAAATTACTTGGAGTTGGATCCATTGCTGATTCTCTGTTAAGAAACGAATACACAATTGTCAGTTATATTTCTAAGTAAGTGTATTTAAGAGAAAAATAAAGATTAAGGCATAAAGAATATTTCGTTTCAAACCGTTGTCTTGAATGTTATTGAAATCTGCACAAAACAGAAAAGTGAGTTACTCTTGAAATGTGAAGTTTCAATTTTGACAACATATGCAGGTCTCCTTTTAATGAGAGTTGAGACAAATGTAAAGTACATCACTGCAAATTTTGGCAGAAAAGCTGTAGATAAAGCTCTTTTGATTCTACCCTTTTCTTTTACATGCCAGGTAAAGTGAGAAACTTAAAAAGTGTTTTGTCTTTTAGCTCATAAGTTCCTTATCTACTTAAGGAATGTTTGCTTTGGAATATGTCCAGAAATGGTAAAGTCTTTAAAGTTAAAGTAATTCTTGAAATAAAGTTAAGTAAAATGAAGGAAGTTAACCTGAAATACCTGATTTCTTGAGAAATTAATCACAAGGCAAATAATCAAGTATGAAATATCAAATAATCATTCTTACTAGGAATCAATTAAGATCCCCATATAAATTTCTTGGATTCAAATTAAATGACTTAGTCTAGCATAAACCCTAATGAAATAAGAATCATAATCAATTTATCATACTAAAGAACATATTCAATCAAGCATACTTGGAAATACAGTGTGCCCGAGCAACCTTTTGGATGTATAGTGTGCTCGAACAACCTTCTTATGCAAAGTATACCCTAATAACCTTCCCAGAGTACCAAGTGTGCCCGGAAAAGGACTCTTAGCATACAGTGTACTCGGAAAGTCATGTTTTGGAATTACCAAGTATATTGAGGGAACAAGAGTGTACCCGGAATATAAAGTGTGCCCGGAAAACAAAGTTTACCCGAAAACACTTGTAATTTCAAAGAAATCATAAACAAATATTACAGAGCATGCTATATTGTAACATCCCGAAATTTCAAGATAATATTAATTATATTACTTAATAATAGAGGGAAAGTTTACTCGGGTTATCAGGAAATAAATAATAGAATAGGAGTTGGTATGGGTCGGGCTAGTGTTGGGTAATGGATGTGGGTTGTGGACTTGAACTAATTGAGATGGGTTAAATAAGAATGGGATTTCAGGGATATAAATACCCCCAAAATCCCAAAAATATCTTCATTTTACATCTATCTCTTCACACACTCAAAACACACACATTCTAACCGATCAAGATTCGAAGCCGAGACCCGAGATTTTGTTGATAGATCTGAGTTGGTAAGGTAAGAACAAATCCAACAAAGCTAATATTACTGAAAATGGTTAGGATTGGATGGGTTAACCGGACCCGAAACCCAAACTGCCCAAATCGGACCCCTAAAACGTCGATTTTAGGCCGATTTGATGGTTGGGATTTGTAGGCGCCGATCATACGATTCCGTGGGTACCAAAATCGAGTTATTTGGCTAAGAAACGAAGGATTTATGGGCAAACAGATCTGCAGCGCGATAACTTCGCCTGCAAGATTAAGTTCGCCTGATGAACTTCGCCTTCAAGCGTAACTTCGCCTTCAAGCGTAACTTCGCCTAAGGATAACTTCGCCTAAGGATAACTTCTCCTGAAGCCAAGTTCGCCTGAGGTTTAACTTCGCCTAAAGCCAAGTTCGCCTGAGGTTTAACTTCGCCTAAAGCCAAGTTCGCCTGAGGTTTAACTTCGCCTAAAGCTAAGTTCGCCTGGGGTTTAACTTCGCCTAAAGCTAAGTTCGCCGGAGGTTTAACTTCGCCTAAAGTGAAGTTCGTTTAGAAAATAAATTAAAAACCTAATGGAAAATGTGTTAAGACAGTTAATGTAAATAAAATTTTTCCAAGCTGACCTGGCAGCTCGACCCCAGCCAGGGGCTCTGCCCCTTGGACCCTGCTAGGGGCTGCCGCCCCTAGACCCCGCTGCCAGGGGCGCTGCCCCCGGACCCCCGTTCGTTGTGGGTCACATAAAGATAGAGATACATTATGAGAAGTGATAGTTAATTGGTACGTATACTTGTTATACAGTCAGCCGTGCACAACTGAAGAAAGGGATTACGATTAACGGTGAACGTAACCGTGTTCAGGTGAGTTTCTAGCCCCATTTCCTTGTTATGTTTTCGGGGCTGTGTGCATACTCGATGTGAAGTGTGAATACACTTACCTTAAGTGGTAAGTGTATGCTATAGATGTTATACGAGGTATATATTTTATAATGCTTGTCGGAACGTGAACGATCTTCGGATATTGCACGTATCGCCAAGGATAGTAAATTCCAAGTGGTTGATAGTGTGTATGAATGTTATGATGTAACTTGTTTATTACGTAAATACCGAACTGATATGAAGTGTGATATAGGCAGGTAGAGGTAGAGCGTGTTAGAAGTGGCAAGAGTCTAGTAAGAGTGTTAGTGGCATAACGATAGTACGTGGTAGGGTAAGCCTATACGTGCCTTCGTTATTAAAGTGGCAAAGTGGCATAACGTTTTACGTTATTAAAGTGGCAAAGTGGCATAACGATATACGTTATTAAAGTGGCAAAGTGGCATAACGTTATACGTTATTAAAGTGGCAAGGTGGCAAAGTGGTAGGCGTAAATAAGAGGCTAAGTGGTAATGTAAGCAGGTTAGATAGTGGATTACGTGTCTGCGGATACGTATATGATGCATGTAGTGGTTGTATGATAAGTTGCTTGATTAACTAGAACTCACTCAGCGTAGCTGACTTTTAGTATGCACGCAGGTGAGCTGATTACAGAGTTAGCATGAGGATGACACACGGCATGGATTGAACGGCTGGCATCTGAAGAAAGAAGTAAAGGTGTTTTAAATATAAAGTTTTGTGTCATGGTATCAAAGAAAAGATTTAATGCTTTGTAACAAATGATTGATGTTTTATATTCCGCGAAAAGTTTTAATAAACTCTGATTTGAAGAACTGTGTTTATGAGTAAATCCGACGCTAAAGTAGGGTGCCCGGGTTAGGGGCCTTACATATATAAATGAGATTAAAAACACATAAAATAGCTTGCCCGAAACACCAAAGTTAGCAATAAGCTTACTAGGAAACACGTATTCAATCATCAGGTATGCCCTTACCCAAGGGATTTCAATAGATCAAACCATACCCGATAATGACAAACTTAAATAAAAATATCTAAGTGTGCCCGGAAAGGGTTAACAAATCTTTCCTAACAACATATTCACACAAATCACAAAGCTTACTCGGTGTACTAACTTAAGTTCACAAAGTTTGCTTGGAATAACAATCAGTAAAAAAATGCAAAGCTTACCCGGAACAAGAATTTCTTGTTAAAAGCTAGCTATATCACATAATCATCTCAAGACTTCAAGCTTGCTCGGGAAAATAGTACAACAGTGTACTCTACCTGGAAAGTGTAAAACACTTCAATGCATGCCCGAAAATCATAGACTTAGTCAAAAGTGACTAAGCTTGCCCGGGAAGGTCATAAATCATCAAACCTTACCCGAAATAACATATTCAAACATATTCAACTGTTTTGTGCCTGGAAAGGTTATAAAACATCAAACCTTACCCGAACTTACATATTCAGCCAATTAAAGGCAAAATGCAACACTTTTTGACTTAAACCACTTGTCATTTTTATATCTTTCATTAAAGATCATAGTTTAAGAGCAAATGATGCATTTAGAGATCAAATTTCAGTTGTGTTTCTCTTCAAAACAGTTTCTTTCTTTAATTGAAAAGATCTCAAGAAAGGGATCATATTGACTAAGTAGCTTTCTCAATACTTCATTCTCAACATTATTATGACAACATAGATAGGTTAACAGCAGGTATAAACTTAGCATGAATTTCATTTATTTGGTGATATGATTAAGGTTCATTTAGAAGCATAATGCATTAATGGTCAACACTGTGCTATGATGCCTCATATCTCTTCTCAGAGCTTATTCGGCTTTCCCCAGATCACCACAATTTGACTCCAACCTCCTGTATTTGGTCAAAAACTTGTTTTTGTATGACAGAACTTATTGGATCTTTTTGTATTTTTGATTTTGAAACATATATAGAGGTTGAACGTTGGACTTACTGTTAGTTAACAAACCTTTCATTCAAGATGAGACAAATTATGTCAACATCTTTGTAGTTCTTAGTTGTAACCCTCTTGTTTGATAAAATATTTTAAACACTTATCAACTTTTGGTTGATTTATTCATTCTTCCCCTTGTTTTTGATATTTTCTCAAAGTTTCTAACACATGTTCTTTGTCATATTTAAAGATGTTTCATTTTTGGTTGACCAAATAACAACAGGCTTATGTATGACTGGGTAATCACTTTTCTGCCTATCATTTGGAGAGATTTATACTGAGACATGCAAAGACAACTATGTATCTCCACATAAAGATTAGCATATTCATTATGTTTATATCACCTTAGATTTTACATCATCATGGGAAAGCAACCATACATGTTAATGACTATACTAAGGTCTTTTTAGCATAAATCCATATGATTGGCTAAGCAGTCAATGTACTATTATGTCCCAATTAAAAACAGTTTAATATTCAATTACCCCAATATCTCTTTATTGGCAGGTAAATGGCTATCCTGTTTGACCAGTAGTGGTCAACAGGACCAAACATACATGTGAATATATGTCATTTCAAAGTCAGAGCTATTGACATAGTTTTAAGTGAAGGAATAAGAAACAAGTCATAATTGCCCAAAATGCATTCATTTTTCAGGTCAATGGCTATCCTTTGAATCTGTAGAGATTCTAGGACCAAACATACACAAGTGCATGTCCTTCCAACTGGGCAAATGACATAATTTTCAGCAAAAATAACTACTTGAGTTTTTTCTTTAAAAAAAATCCTTCCTTTTAAGCTTCTTTAAAGCTTGAACTGAATAATCTTATCATATCTCTACACCATTAACAACTTGCTCATGTTTTGATCAAAATAAAGTATTTATGCAAAATTCATTAGAAAATTTCATTTTTATCACTTAATTTTGACATAAAGCATATTTTGACATAAACAGTTGCAGCACATAATCAAATTTTAATCAAACATGATATCATCAAGACAAGTAGACAGTACTAACAATCAAATTCTAACCTATCTTAATAACATCAGAAGATCAGATAAAGCACATATTCAAGCAATTAAGCAATGATGTCAGAAAAGCTTGTTCAAACAAGTAGATCATATCAAGAACACTTATCCTAACATCACAAATGCACATCAACTGATAAACATGCAAACATATCAACCAAAAAGTTATATTAAAACTTTGCACACTTGATCAGTTAAGGCACATAACAATTAACACATTCAGTAGCATAATCAAAATCATACTCAATCATATTCACATAACATTCAATTTGTGAAACCTCTAAATAAAGTAATCAGTTAGCACATTGAGGAACACAACCAAGCACACAACCTTTATCAGATTTCATCAAAGTTGATCATTCCCAGGGCTTTCAAAAGAAAGTTGAACCTGGTTCTATCAAGTGGTTTGGTGAATAGGTCAGCCAAATTGTCACTTGTATCAACTCTTTGCATTTCAATCAAGCCTTTTTCACTGCAATCTCTGATGAAGTGATGTCTGATTTCAATGTGCTTACTTTTAGAATGTTGAACATAATTTTTAACAGTAAATATGCAGCAGTATTGTCAATAAGTATAGGAGTGTTCATAAAATTCAAACCATAGTCCAGCATTTGATTTTGAATCCATAGAACTTGTGCACAGCAGGCAGATGCAGCAACATATTCAGCTTCTGCAGTGGAGATTGATACTGTAGTCTGCTTCTTGCATTGCCATGACACTAGCCTTTCACCCAAAAACTGACATCCTCCTGAGGTTGACTTTCTGCTCATGTTACAGCCATCATAGTCACTGTCTGTATATGCAATCAGATCAAAAGCTTGGTTCTTTGGATACCAAATTCCTAAGTCTGGTCTTCCCTTCAAATATCTGAATATTCTTTTAACAGCATTCATGTGGGAGACTTTTGGACTTGATTGGAATCTTGCACACACATACAGCAAACATGATATCTGGTCTTGTTGCAGTCAGATACATCAGGGATCCAATTTTGGCTCTATATTCATGTTCATCCATAGGCTCCCCCTTTTCATCTGCAATCATCTTTTCTTTGGTGTCCATTGGAGTTGAAGCAGTTTTGTATTCATGACAGTTGAACTTGTTCAAGATGTCATGCACATATTTATTTTGGTGAATGAATATCCCTTCAGCTTTCTGTTGAACTTGCAATCCTAGAAAGAAGTTCATTTCTCCCATAGAGCTCATGCTGTATTTGGATTTCATCACCTCTTTAAACTCCAAACACATATGTTCATTGGTTGAACCAAAGATGATATCATCAACATATACTTGTAACAGAAGTAAGTCTGATCACTTTCTTTTGTAGAAGAGTGTCTTGTCAATGGCTCCTCTTTTAAAACCATTTTCAAGTAGATGATTTGACAGCTCATCATACCATGCTCTAGGAGCCTGATGCAATCCATAAAGGGCTTTGTTTAGCTTATACACCCTGTTTAGATACATTGGATCCTCAAAACCTGGAGGTTGAGCTACATACACCTCTTCATCAATCTTTCCATTTAGAAATGCAGACTTAACATCCAGCTGGAACACTTTAATGTTCTTTGAGGCAGCATATGCAAGAAAAATCCTGATAGCTTCAAGTCTTACAACAGGAGCAAAAACTTCCTCAAAGTCTATTCCTTCTTCTTGAAGACATCCCAGTGCTACAAGTCTAGCTTTATTCTTAATCACCAAACCCCTCTCATCCATTTTGTTTCTAAAAACCCATTTTGTTCCAATTGTATATCTGTCTCTTGGCCTATCAACAAGATCCCACACATGTAGGTCTCTGAACTGTGCTAGTTCCTCTTGCATTGCATCCACCCAACTATTGTCTTTCAGTGCTTGAGCAATGTTCTTTGGCTCTATTTTGGATAGAAAGCAGGAGTAAAGACAGATGATTGCAATTTCAGAATGACTTCTTGTAATTCTTTCATGCAAATCTCCAATGATGTTTTCAAAAGGATGATTCTTTTCCACATAAGGAGTTTGTACAATCATATCTGTAGACAAATTTGTGTCAAGATTTGTTTCATTAAGATCTGGTTCTTCAATGATCAAATCAGTTTCTGCATCATGAAATTCTGGTGCTTCATCATTATGTTGGCCTGAAGTAGATGTACCATTTTTTTCTAAGTTCAATCTTTGAAATAGATCTTGAAATCTTGCTGTAGATGCAGCTTCTTCTCCACTTGCTTGGTTGCTTGTGTCACCCTCATTTTGAACTTGATCATTCTGTACATTTTGATTGTCTTGATTGTTCTCAGTATGATCATGTTCAAAATTGTGATTGTTTTCTTGATCAGGTTCACCAATATCACATGAGGAATTCTTCACAAAAGTATACTCCTTTTCTTTTCTAGCAACATTTTTCCATAATTCTTCCAAGTCCAATGATTTCTTCTTTTTCTCTTCAATTTCACTGGTCTTGTAGAAAGATTCATTAAAGTCTTCAGGATAAATCTTGAATGACCTTATTAACTTTTCATGATCAAACAGCCATGCTGCACCATCAACTGTATTGAATTGATTCTCATTAAAGATGATGTCAGATGATTCTATAACACTCAGGTGGTCTTTCACATAAACTCTGTAAGCTTTTGAGTGTGTAGAATATCCAACAAAGAAACAATCTAGAGATTTAGTTTGAAACTTGTTCAAATAGTCCCTTGTGTTCAGAAGAAAACATTTGCATCCAAAGGGCTTGAAAAACTTGATATAAGGCTTTCTGTTGTGAAATGTTTCATATGGAGTTTTGTTATGCCTTTTGTTCACAAGTACCCTGTTCTGAACATAGCAGGCTGTATTTATGGCTTCAGCCCAGAAAGTGACAGGCAGATTAGCATCTGCTAACATGGTTCTTGCAGCTTCAATTAAAGTTCTATTTCTTCTTTCTGCTACACCATTTTGTTCAGGAGTTCTAGGAGCTGAGAATTGTTGTTGTATTCCTTTTGCTTCATAGAATTCTTGCATAACTCCATTCTTGAACTCAGTGCCATTGTCACTTCTCATCATCTTGACTTTCTTATTCAACTTGTTCTCAATCAATGTTACACAACCTTTAATCAACTCTGCAGTCTCATCCTTGGTACTTAAGAAATAAACCCAAGTGTATCTTGAATAGTCATCAATGATCACAAGACAATATCTTTTCTTCCCTATAGTTGGTACACTCACAGGACTAAAGAGATCCATGTGAAGTAATTCAAGTGCTTGATCAATTGAGTTGATGAGTTTTGGCTTATGAGTAGATTTGTGTTGTTTTCCTTTTTGGCATGAACTACAATGATCTTCTAATTTGAACTCTCTTGTAGGTAAGCCTATGACATGCTCACCTTTAACAAGTCTATTCATGTTCTTCAAGTTCACATGACACAGTTTCCTATGCCACAATTTTGACTCATTTTCAGTGGCTTTGGAAACAAAACATGCACCTCCTCTTGAAATAGGTTCTTTCATATTCAATTCATACAAGTTACCATTTCTTGGTACCATCATCATAATCATTTCAGGTGGAATCACAAATTCAGGTTTTAGAATGAAACAGTGTGAATCATCAAAACTGACTTTGTATGCCTTATCACACATTTGTGATATACTCAACAGATTGTACTGAAGACCTTCAACATGAAATACATTATCAAATGAGACTTTCCCATTTGTTAAGATTCCTTTTCCAACAATCTTTCCACCATTCTCATCACTCCCAAAAGCTACTGGACCTTCATACTTTTCTTCATAATTGACAAGAGATCTCTTGTCACAAGTCATGTGCCTAGAACATCCACTATCCATGTACCATATGTCATTTAGAGGAGTGGACTGTTCCTGCACATACAAAGAAAATTTGATTAGTTGAGTGATGAAGTGCAAGCCTTATCAACTTGCAGCTCATCAGATTCAGTTTCAGACACAGCTTGGGAAGTGAGTGTTGTTGGTTCAGGATCTTCATGAGTGACTTCTAGATTATCTGAATTATCTGTTTCATAACCACACTCTCTTGGGGTTTTAACTAGTGAGGTTGAGTTCTGATGCTCAGTAGAGTCAGTGTCACACTCCTTTATCACATAATCCTTCTTTTCACAGTAATCTCTCATATCAGGAACTTGCTCAACCTTTGTTTCTGTTTAAGGTTTCCAAAGAAAACCTTGTGGTTCAAATCCATGCTTTAATAGAAATTTCTCATCACCAGTGAGTTCTGTTGGTTTCTTTCTAGGATATGCATCTTTTCTTGTCTTCTCACTGCTTGATGATCCTTGAGAACTATCAGATTTGACAGATTGAGTATCCCTTTTTGGGATTGTTCTCAAGGGTTGAGAGCCCTTCTTAACAGTTTTTACATGCTTCACTGTAGATTTACCCTTGTTAACAGGTTTGTTCACATGTTTCTTTGCTTTCAGTGAATGCCCTTGGCTCTTATTTTCTAGTACTTCCTCTTCACAAACCTTTCCCATGCCCAAGTATTTTTCATACTTCATTTTGTAAGCCACAAAGTCTTGTCCATACTTTGTTTCATCTGGGACATGAAAAGGCTTGAATTTGAGTCTTTTATTACATGAGTCTGTGTGATGCCCATACTCATAACACTTCTTGCACCAAACCTTTCCTTTGAATATTTCATGTTCTTTTGGTTTCTTGAACCTTTTACTTGGTCTTGGCTCATTGACTCCAATGGTCTTCTTAGATTTTAAACTGTCAAAATCAATTGAGAATGGAATAAATTCAGCTATCCTTATGTCACTTTTTTCCACTTTCCCTTTAACAAAATCAATTTCTCTTATACTCAAGGGTTCTTCCTCAATGTTTTCTCTTTGTCTTGATTTTCTTTTTTCATATTCTTCCATTGTTTCTACTTCTCCAATGTCAAAATCTTCAATGCTTGAGAAAATAGGGTAAACTGGAATAAAGTTTTCAACATTCACATCTTCTTTCACCCTTTTCTTGTTATTCTGCTTTATCCTTTCCAATACTTCTTGGCTTGGAGGCCTTACAGCATTGTAGTTTACTTTCTTCCTTTCACATATGTCAAAGGACACATGTTCTCTTTTCATTCTTTCATTCTGTTTCTTCATTCTTGATGTGACAGGTGGATATTTTGGAAGTTTTTCAATGGATTCTGGCTTCTTGTATCTTTTTCAGCAGCTTTGAGTTCTTCTTCAGTAATTTGATCACTCAAATCACTCAAGTCATCTTGATTCAAGTCAATTGACTCAAGGTCATCTTCAGAGACTTGAACTCCAATTGACTTTTCTTCTTTCAATTCTTTCTTCACAACAAACTCTCCTTCTTCACTCACCTCAACATTCTTATACAAATCCACAAGTTCTTCTTTGTCTTGAAAGACATCTTTGAATTGTTGTAGATATGCATTTCTTTTCTCTTTATCAACTTTTGGCATAAAGTTGTTGTTGAATGGTGGTGGTACTGCTTTGTATTTGTCTTCTTCCTTAACTTGGTTTAGAATTCCACAGATGTTTCCAGCGGAGACCAAGTTCTTCAAGAATTCATTGTCAACTTGCAGTTTTGTGTTCAGTAACTTCTCTTCTATAACCATTTTCTTCAACCCATCAATCTCAGTGGTGAATCTTTTCTGAGCTCTTTAACTGTTTACACAGTCTTCATTCAAACTTTTCATTCTTTCTTCACTTACCAATTCACTTGCCTCATATGCATTTATGATACTTTGTTTCTTAAAACACTCACTTTCCAGCTTGCCTACTTTCATTTTTAGTTCATTGATAACTTCAGTTAAATCAATAGTGGAAGCAGAATGTACCTGAGATGATGATCCATCTTCTTTCTCAATTATGGCCATGAATGCCACATTTGCCCTCTTGATATCATCTGCAATGTCTTCTTCATGATTGCTCCAATCAAAATTTCCTTCATGTTGTGTAGTCACTGCCACATTTCCTTGATTTCTTGGTTGATTTTGGTTGGCTAGAACAGTGTTGTTTGGAACATTTTGAACTGCTTGAAGGTTTTGATTGTTGTTCATTTGAAAACCTTGGTTTTGTTGCATACTTTGATTAAAATTATTCATTTGAGGCTGAAAGTTGTTGAAGTTGGGATTGTAGTTGTTGTTGGGATTGAAGTTGTTGTTGAAGTTTTGGTTGTTATTGAAGTTTTGGTTGTTGTTTCTTTGCTGATTTTGCTGGTATTGATGCTGACCTCTTGGCTGTTGATTCTGGAATTGATTCATCTGATAGTTCCTTGGCAGGTTGCATTCTCTTGCAAAATATCCAGGCTGTTGGCAGTTGTAGCAGATGGCTTTTGACTTGTTAAAACCAATTCTTTCAGTTGGTCCTGATAGGAGTGACCTACCAGTCCTGTTGTAAAGCCTCTTGCTTCTAAGAGCCAACATGGTTGCTTGCCACTTTAAATCCATGTCCTCCAAATCATCAGCATCTATCTGCTCAAGATCATCTTGTATTACACTTGTGTGAATTAGATTCTTTGCAACAAATCCATTATATGACTCAGTGAACATTGAAAGCAAGGCTTGTGTATCACTGCCTTGACCATTTCCACCACTTGTGTGAGGAACATTCCCACTTGCCATAGAGGCAGAATCAGTGTCATCAATCAGCTGCACATTGAATCTTTGCTGGTTTCCTTGATTGCCAACACCAACAAATGATTTTGGAGTATTAGAATTAAGTTCAACATGTTCTTCAATGATAGGAATATGCTGTTGATTCTTGGTAGTCAAATTACCCATAGGTGCAATCAATGCATTTGAAACATTGAAGCAGGGTCTTTCCTTCTAAATCATTTCATTCTCTATCATCTCTATTTCTGCAGCTTGAAGAAAGCACACTATATCATCCACTTTTAGCTCATTGAAGCTGTGCTTTGTAAGGATGAACTTGCAGGCAGTGCACCATTCCTTTGGCATAGAGTTGAGCAGTTTTGTATTCAGATCAAAGTCTGTCATAACATAGTCAGTGGTCCTGAGATCAGTCACTATTCCCAAAAACCTTTCAGGGATAGACTTCAACCTTTCTCCATATTTGTACTTAAATCTTTCTAGCTGCTGCTTCAGTCTCTGCTTCTTGATGTTTTTGAGCTCAACATTTCCTTCAAACATTTCAAGTATTGCATCATACATTGCCTTGGCATTGGGATGATGTGCAACCTTCGTAAGTATTTCCCAAGACAGACCTAGCTTCAACATAGCTAAAGCCTTGTCATCAACCTTTCTCATTCTTTCTCTTACAGCAGTAGTTGCAGCTACATTTGCCCCTTCTGCAGCTTCTCCTTGTGGACCATTCTTGATGGAGTTCCACATATCAACATCATTATAGCAAACGGCTGCTTCAAACAAGACCTTCCATTTTGTGAAATTTTCCTGTCCATACAACCTAGGAATCTTGTTAGTAGAGACTTCTTGTTCCTCGTAACCAGACATTTTGAGAAATCAAAAGTAGTTTCTTTGTAAAAACAGAGTTCGGAATAATCAGATCTGAAAACCGATTGTTCAGATCTGAGGTGTCTGATGCGATAAGAGCAAGATTTATATATAAAGATTAAAACTTTGATTAAAATAAGGAAGAAAAAACACCAAATGATTGTAGATATGGAAGAAAAATGAAGAACAGAGCTGCTGACGTCACGTTTCCATGTAACAGTGGTCTGCTGATGTCATTCTTCTTCAAATCTTCAATTAGCAACAATCTTTCCAAAATAGCAGAAATCAGCTCTGATACCACTTGTCAGGTCACCGATCTCAGCTGGATCTTACTTAATCATGTCATAACTCACACAGATTGATGTGTCAACAAGGGAGTTAATGACAGGTTGCTATATTTAGAAAGATTACTGTTTGTTAAAGGCGGAATCAATAACAAACATGATAGTTGCAATTAATAATCAGAGGTAGATAACACAAACAAGATTCACTCAAAAGATTTCCATTTATATAACTTTCATCATACAAAGTGGATAATCGATTTAGGGTTTCTTTTTAGGAAAATGGCAGTAACCCAATAAATATTATCGTATTCAGCCGCCTATTTTTCCGTGTTGTGTCTCTGTCCTCAGGTGTGCCCTAATTATTCCTTTTATAGGCTTGACACCCTTGGACAGCTGTCATTCCTTCTAGAAACCCTAAATACAACGTACATAATCAAATTACATATTCAAAATAATCTAAGTGTAAAACAAGTCTTCCGGGTAGGCTTTGCATCAATCTTCATTTTCCGAGTACGCTGTGTACTCTGCCATCCTTCAGGACTTGGTAACATAGAAGTGTGCCCAGGATCAGTTTCCGGGTAGACTTTACTTGAAGAGTATTTTACCAAGTAAAATACTCACCGGGTAGACTTCAATCTTCTTGACTTTGCCAGACTTTGCCCGACAAACTCTTACGAGCAACCTTGTTCTTCAATGATCCATTTCAACTCTTTGCTATAAAATAACTTATTAGCAAAGTGTACTCGGGAGTACTGTTCTTTGCTTGAGTTGAACCTTGCTCGATGTTACTTAGTGATGTTTCATTTCGATCATCAAGTATGTTCGGACCACTATTATTAATGAATACCTTGCCCGGTCTTCCGATCACTTGGCTTCATGGACTTGGTTAGCCAAAAGCTTACTCGGGAGTGAACTTTACTTGGCTATGAAGAACAGACTTGCTTGGCTATAAAGTGAACCTTGCCCGGATTTACATAAACTAGTGAACCTTTCCCGGTAATACACTAATTTGTAAACTGCTCGGATATCCACTAAAGAAGACTACTTGAAGATAACCTTGCCTGATAGACAAAATATCGTACCCGGCTAAGTAAAAGCTTGCTCGGATGTCTAAGGTGTGCCCGGATCTATACTTAGCGAATTCTGAGGAGGTTGAGAAGATTCCAATCTTCCATGTACTTCATTTTGGTCAAATCTTTGACTCAACAATCTCCCCCTTAGGTCAATTGTTTGACTCGACACATTTGGATTTGGAAAATGAAGTTAGTGAGAAGGTAAAATGGTTGTTAGAGTGTGAGAACTATGAGTCAAATTTTGATGATCTTCCAAACTCGTTAGAATCTGAAGATAAAATTTAAGGTAACACCAATAACTTAGTTATGTAGTTGATTACTCTAAATTTTTTACTTTCATTGTTTACTTTGTGTTTTCTATTTAAGTTATTAGTTTAGTTCATAACTAGAGACTTCCAAAAACATACAATAAACTTCTATAATCGTTTATTTTGTTTGTCAAGTAGTAAAGGTAATTTTCTTTTTTTGGTGAAATTTTGAAGAAGTTGATGGTTGGTAAATTTGTCTATATTAATTTTGTTATTTATCTATTTTCAACCTGTTTGTAACACGGGTACTATCCTAGTATATAGTATATTTAAATCAGCATCCTATAAATAAAGATGGGATTCCACGTCCCAAGTTGAAAAGACCAAAAGATTGTGGGTTTTGAACAATAATTGAAGAGTTTGAAAGGGGCTAATTATGAGTTTTTGATGCACCAATGATGGGGGTGGAAAGCCTCCTTTACACACCTAAAAAGTTTCTAGGTTTTTTCGGTTACTTGTTTTATTGACAACAACTCACATCCCACATATAATTTGATGGTATCTAGCACAATAATATCATTAAGGATAAGAGTATACGTTCTTAATATTATTCTTTTTGTTTATCACGTTACCTTTTCTCTTATTATTCTAACATCACTATTCAATCAAAGGAATACACTTTAAATTATTCTTATTCTCCATTATTCTTTATTTTTTATATTTCTTTTTTTTATAATTATATTTATAGTTTTATAAAAAGATTTAAACTATAACTCTTTATAAAGTAATAAAATGCATGAATTTAAAACTTATACTATTTATATTTATTTTTTTTACTTTTAATTATTTATTTTTTAATATAAATTATATCATATTAAAAAAAACAAAACAAAACAAACTATATTTAAGTCTTTCAAAAAAAATACTATATTGAACCCACACCGCCACCGTCTTTTCAACCTAACCTTTCTAACATACCCGCCTTCTTCCTTTAACCTCTTAAAATCAAACCCAATCACCACCTCCCCATTTCTTCCTGCTAAAAAATAAAAAAATAAAAAAAAACCTCCTTTACACACCTAAAAAGCTTCTAGGTTTTTTCGGTATCTTGTTTTATTGACAACAACTCACATCCCACATATAACTTGATGGTATCTAGCACAATAATATCATTAAGGATAAGGCCGGGTATACATTCTTAATATTATTCTTCTTGTTTATCAGGTTACCTTTTCTCTTATTATGCTAACATCACTATTCAATCAAAGGTATACACCATTATTCTTATTCTCCATCATTTTTTATTTTTTATATTTCTTTTTTATTTAATTATATTTATAATTTTATAAAAAAGATTTAAACTAAGACTATTTATTAAGTAAAAAATTGCATGAATTTAAAACTTATACTATTTATATTTCTATTTTTTACTTTTAATTATTTATTTTTTAATATGAATTATATCAAATTAAAAAAAACAAAACGAACTATATTTAAGTCTTTAAAAAAATATTATATTGAACCCACAACACCACCATCTTTTCAACCTAACCTTTCCAACATACCCACATTCTTCATTCAACCTCTTAAAATCAAACCCAATCACCACCTCCCTACTTCTTCCCACTATAAAAAAGAGAGAGAAATTCAAGGGAAGCCCACGTGACACGCCTGAGCACCCTCACGTAGACTCCGTCATGCATGACGTGAGGGAGGCCGGGGTGGTGTTTGAAGGCTCTCACGTGCTGACGAGGCTTCAACGTCGGACCTCTCACACCAGTGAGGGGTGTATACTGGCTGGCCTAATACACAAATTATTTGTATGCTCCTTTACCCTACACAAAATAAAAGTTTACATTGTATTAAGTGGCAAATCTAATATCGATTGAGGGGTGGCACCCTCGAATTTCTTGACGAAGTATATGTTTAGCGCAAAATGTTTTTTTATCGTTTTATGTATGTCTCCCTCTACCTCTCAACTTTTCTTTTATATCCGCCAATGATATTTGTATTGTAAATACTTATATATTTTGTCATTTGCAATTTTATACTTAAAAACACGTTTTAGTTTATGAACTAAACGTTGCAGCGGTTATATATTACAAATCTAAAGCTTAGCAAGACTTTAAATAGTTGTTTCAAATATAAAAGATACGATGGTTAAATGTAAGACGTTTGGCATCTTGGTTAACCAATGTTAAAAAAGACTGAAAGAATTTTGTAAACTGATTTAGAATGGGATTATAACTGTAATTCTTTACTTGAATACGAGGTTTATAATGAGGTAACCTTGAGTTTAATATGCACACTTCAAGTGTGTAGCTGAATACCCTTAATTCACGTTAGCAAGTTTGTACATTGAGTAACGAACACAAATTTTTAAAGAATAATTTAAAAGCATCTTTGATTTGAAAAAAAAAATAGATTACCTATGCTTGAAAAAAATATATCTATGAATAAAAACACACTACAAGAAAATTTCATCATAAATCTTTAAATATAAGATCACAAGTCTATTTTCTTATTTCTAAAAATAATAATAATAAAATATTAAAGTTAGTTTCTCTAATGAATCTAATTTAATATTTTAAACCCTTTACATTACAATCTTTATAATAAATTAAAAATCCATTTCAATGCATCTTATATATCAACTATAGTAAATTTTATTTGGGACGATTTATGCACACATGAGACATGGAGAATCTTTATATAGAAACAAAATTTTGGTTCACTTTTACCCGCATGCAAATAAAAGTGTCATTGTATTATTAAAGCTATCATATATTACCATTTTAATCCATTTAATTTTCTTCCTTTATCACTTACTTTTATATTATAATAAATAATAACGGTCAAATCATTTTCTTTTTTCAATAGATTACACGAACAACATGAACAAAAGGTTAAGGCTTGAGACCCAAATAACGAACCCGGCCCGAAGCGACTTGAGACCAATATAACCTAACTCGAATTCACCCGAACTGATTAAACTCCTAACCCGAACCCAAGATAAAATATTCGGGTCGGTATTTGGGTTGAAATACCCAAATTCGGGTTCATCCGAATAACCCGAAGTATAATATATCGATTCATGTATCCCTAATTTTTATAGGGTAGTTTAGCGGTGAAGTAACATAGTGACATTATGTATTCTTGTTCGGCTGTTCTCAAGACTCCAATAATATTGGATCTATCACATCGCAATGCATTAATTTACATAAAACATGTTGAAA
Source organism: Bidens hawaiensis (assembly GCF_021521415.1). Lineage (NCBI taxonomy): Eukaryota > Viridiplantae > Streptophyta > Magnoliopsida > Asterales > Asteraceae > Bidens > Bidens hawaiensis. The sequence goes on along the minus strand of NW_027495109.1, from coordinate 117,644 downwards.
ATGTATCTTCAATTCAAAAACTTAAATAGTATAGTATTTAAATCAATATATATTGAGTATGTTTCTACAATCTACATAAGTATTAATTCACATGCTACAACACTCTTTCATCCCATCTAATGCATACTTGTATGATAAAGTTCATGTTTTGCTAAATAATATATGTTATTGTTGAATATGGTTGTATATTATGGTTTTATAACAGTTTGGAATATGAATTTTTTAATTTATGATATTGTTAAGGTGGATAATTTTTTTTAATTGGTTAAACCCGACCCGAATTTACTCGAACCCGCTCAACCCAAAACCCGAACAAACCGAACTTATTTGGGTCGATTATTGGGTCAATTTGTTTTCAGCTCAAACCCGAACAACCCAACCCGAAAAACCCGAAACCCGAATAAATAACCCGAAAAACACCCCTAGGTCAAGCGATCATACAAATAATAATTATTTTTCTAACTCGCTTGAATCATTTCATACAAATAAGGTTTATGAGGTTTAAATTGTGTGTGTAATTTATATGTATGTTTATCATATAATTAACTTGAGGTTCCGATATACAATTTAACTAATAAAACTAGAAGACTACATGCAAAAATAACAAAATATATATCAGTTTAATCAGTATCGGTTTTAGAGAGACTGAAATGAAGTTATGGATTTAGGTTTCCACTTCCTAAATCCCTCAATTTCTAAACCAAAATTAATCATTATACATACTTGGAATTTAAATTGATGTGTGCGATTTGACCGGTGTTTAAACTGATTTAGGTATAGGAATGTGTGAGGAACGGCATTACTTCTGTATTTGCAAAAACTGATGACGATATCTTGATTTATTTATAGTGAAAGTAAGATAGCTATTTTACAACAAAGCCCGATTTTAGACACATTAATTAGGCCTACCAAAGAGGTTGAGCCGACCCCGAGTTTAATAAGTTAGCCTTTCTTATTGCTTCTGGTTCATCTATAAATAACGAAATACATCAAAATAGTTACTTCTAACATTTACCTTCAAGGTTCTTAAATTCGATGGCTCGGCAAGACCAGTGGCGTTAGGATATGTATGCTTAAACCCGGTCTAGGGTTGGGCCGATTTAGGGTGGTGCATAAGATAGGTTGGCCGACCCTAGTCCTCGCATGCCCAGTTGGGTTTTTCTTGTTGATTAAGTTTCCAAGGGGTCAAGCCCTAATTGGGTTTTACTTATTTATATCTCGTTATATATTTGTGATTACGTATCTCTTTGTATCACTCAGTAATAAACCCTAGTTCTAATAACATTATGAATTTCATTTTAAATACAAATAAATAGTGATGTCATGTGTTAGGGTTAAAAACTAAAAATAACAGAATTTTTTGCACTTGACTTTATACATCTTATTATTCATGTCTGCAAACTTGTGGATATTTGATTATGAACCATGAAAAATGACACATTAGCTTTGAGTACGGGTGTTATTGGATCTTACTAGTCGAGTTTTTGAGGAAAATATTAGGCATTGTTAACTTGTTATTGGTTTTCTATTTTGTATTCTTGTTGATAAGGTTTCATATTAGAGAAAATCAATGCATGTACTCAGTTCAAAGGTGTTGGATGTAGGATGTGGAGTTGATGGATTTAGGTATTTGATTTGTTATGGATAAATAATTATGGTATCATACTTTTTTAAGTTTGATGAAATTGTATTCAGCTTTATTATTTAGTGATGTATAATACAGAACATGAATTGACCATGTATAGGTAAACAAGTCGAACTTGGCGCCTTTGTTAGGTTGGGGCCATAGGGAAAGCGTTGACAAATGTGGTTGCTATTGGTATTGGTAGAAGCTCTCTTGGCTCATTGTTTGTGAACACGTCTAATTCAATCAAATATTAACCAATTCTTCTATTTAGTGAGCAGTATATTTTGAATCAAAAGCAACTCTTTTTAACTTAAATTCGTTGTTGGATTATCAATTTAATAGGGTTTGAGGAGATTCGATCCATTGGCAAGCAGTGAATAAGGTATGTTCATGACTCAATCTTCAAACATTTTGTGAGAGTTTAACGTAGGAAAAAAATTTGTAACATCCCGAAATTTCTAAAAATAATATTTAATTTATTACTTATTTATGGTGGAAAAGTTTACTTAAGTTAGTAGAGAAGTAAAATAATAAAGATGGAAGGATAAGTATGCTAATTAGATGAAATTAATTATGGACCAAAAAGGAAAGATGTGTCTAAGGTCCATGGGCTTAAGAGAGTATAAATACCCCTTAAACCCTAATCTTTTCCATTTTCATCCATCTCTACACTATAGCCTACACCATAAAAAACACACACTTCTCCAATTCTCATTTTTTAGAAAACCACCCATAAAGACACAACAATTCCCGGATATCTAGCCGTCGGATCGGTCTCAAATTTTAACTAAGTGTTCATGACATATATATGAAGATTTCCACCGATCAGATCTTCCATCATAGGCTGGGAAGTCCGGTTTTTGTCAACAAAACTATAGCAGCTCAAAAATGAAGATTCCGGCGACTGTTCAGCTTTTCCGGCGACTTTAGCGGCTGTTTCCGGCGAAGTTGAGCTGATGAGTTTGTAGATCGGGGCAAGACGGTTCCGTGGCCGCTTGAATCACTCAATTCCGAGTTCGTTTGATATGGTTTTGGGCCTCTTGAGTGATTTCAGACAAAAACCTCAAAGGTATGTTTTTGTTAAAAGGGTTTACTTTTCATCAACGGATTTACATAAAAATTTGTAGGATGATAGATCGGACCATGATTATTGATAAATTAATGAACTTGATTATAAACGGGTTAGTTCGTTCATTTTGGGTAAAACGAGTAGTGTTCGGTTTGTGAAAAGAACGGGTAAACGAAGTCGGTTTTGCATGAAACTTAGTAGGATAGTAAATCGAGTATAGCTATACCATAAAGTTGCAAACTTGAGGATTAAAATGGACTTAATGAACTTATGGTTATGAACGGTTCATGAAATAAACCCTAGATCTAGCCTTAGAACGTTTTAAACCATAAAGGTCCAAGCTTTATGGTTACACGGGTCAAGATTTGGCCGAACGTGGTTAAGGAAACATTAAGGGTTAAAAAGAATACCATAATAGATGTATAAATAATGAAATACCCTTTTGATAAAAGATAGAAATGAAAAGATAGACAAACAGGTCGAAAGCATCAGACCTGGGTTCTCTGTTAAGAGTTCTCGGTCCTGATGCTCTCTGTTGAGTTCTCGGTCACGTGCAACCACTGAGTTCTCGGTCAAACTAGAGTTCTCGGTCAAACCAGATTTCTCGGTCAAACAAGGAGTTCTTGGTCAAACCAGAGTTCTCGGTCAAACAAGGAGTTCTCAGTCAAACATGGGTTCTCTGCATTGAGTTCTCGGCCACACAGTTGTCTGTTTTGTAAGGCCCCGTTACCGGTGCCTCATATTTTAATATTGGATTTACTCATAAACGTAGTTCATTATATCAGAGTTAATGAAAACATTTCGCGGAAGAAATAAAACTTAAAAACCATTCATTACAATCATCCAAAATCTTGTCTTTTGAAACATAACATAAAATATAGAAATAAACATCATGACAAATCTTCAGATGCCAGCTTCGTCCAATCCTGCCATGTGTCTCCTTCAGACTAACTGTCTCAATCTATTCACCTGCGTGCATACTAAAAGTCAGCTACGCTGAGTGAGTTCTAGTTAATCACATAACTTACATTACATACTTAACCTCCTTAACTTTCTTTCATACATACATAAGTACATATACTTTCATACTTTCTTTCTTTCATACTTCATACTTTATATTTCTTTACATACAAAATCATACGTTTTAAAGAGCCTTTCGCCCTACAACCTCACAAATATTATTAGGGTCTGCCACCCTTAAAGAGCCTCTCGCCCTATAACCTCACAGATATTATTAGGGTCTGCCACCCTTTACCGCCAATTCCTTCATATCATACTTTCCTTTCCTTTTTATAAATTTATATACTTTCTTTCATTCTCATAATCTATAACATACATACATCATACATACAATATATATATAAGAAATCACATCTATTAACTATCTCCTGACAGTACATGCAATATCCGAAGATCGTTCATATACCGTCAAGCATTCTTTCATAACTTACACATATCATAATAGGCATACACTTACCACATAAGGTAAGTGTATTAACTAATCACATCGAGTATGCACACAGCCCCGAAAACATAACAAGGAATGGGGCTAGAAACTCACATGTATGCGGTTGCGTTCACCGTTTATGGTTATCCCTTTCTTGAGCTGTGCACGACTAACTGTATAACAATTACACGTATCAATTTAAATATCACTACCCATATCGTGTTTCTAGTTTAATTATTTCCCCCAACGAACGGGGGTTCGGGGGCAGCGCCCCTGAAAGCGGGGTTCTAGGGGCGGCAGCCCCTAGCGGGGTTTAAGGGGCAGAGCCCCTGGCTGGGGTCAAGCTGCCAGGTCAGCTTGGAAAAATTTTATTTTCATTAACTGTCTTAATACATTTTCAATCATTTTCTAAGCTGGGCTTATTTGCTAAGCCTAAGTTAATGGGCCAGTTTGCTTTATATTAGTTATGGGCTTAACTTCATGTGGACTTAGTTGGTTCAGGCCCAACTGTCCATTATGGCCCAACTAGATTCAGTCCAGAACCCAATCAGTGTACTGGCCGAGAACTCCTTGGCAGAGAACTCGTGGCCGAGAACGCAATGTTAACCGAAAACCCTTATGGTTTGACCGAGATCCCATTTTAACCGAAAACCCATATTGACCGAAAACGCATGGTCACCGAGAACTCGGACCGATATCTCTAGGTGACCGAGAACTCAGGTCTGATGTTCCCCGATCGTATTTTCAACCTTTTCTCAGCTCTGGTAGTCAACTGATGATTCTTAACCGGAATTTAACATTGTCCTCAACTCCTTTTATCCGCTTAACACCCGTCATTATCCTTTTATCAAAATCTAACCCGTTTATCCATAAAGCTTAAACCTTAATAGAGTTAAAACGTTATAGGCTAAATCCAGGGTTTATCTACTAGCCGTATACTACCATAAGTCCATTAGGTTCATTTTAATCATCAAGTTCGCATCTTTATGAAACATTTAGACCCAATCTACTCTAGGGTTTAGTTTCATAACAAACCGTTCATAAAAACGTAACCTTTAATCATAAAGAACATACCTTTGGACGTTTCTAGGCTACGGGTTAGCTTGGTTATGAACTTTCGGGTTGTATCTTGCTCTTGAGGTCAAGATCCTTCAATAGTAGGCGCTCGATCTCGGTCTTGGATCACCCTCTTACTCGCGGCCGTAAGATGGAAGGGTTTGTGTGTGTTTTTAAGGTGTAGGGAATATTATGGATAAAATGGATGGAAATGGAAAGATTTAGGTCCCTTAAGCCCATGGACCTAAGGCCCATCTTTCCTTTTTAGTCCATGATTAATTCCATTTAATTAGCCTACTTATCTTTCCTTTTTACCATTTTACTATTTTATTTATTAACTCAAGTAAACTTTTCCGTCATAACGAGTCAATATACAAAATTATTATTATTCAAAATTTTGGGATGTTACATGTTTGGTTTGGGCCTGAACCCAGTTGGGCCCAGATGCCTTAATGGACAGTTGGGCCTAACTTAACTAAGTCCACTAGTGCTAAGCCCATATCCTATCTAAAGCAAACTAGTCCATCATCATGAACTAAACAAACAAGCCCAACCTAGAAGAATACATTGGTTAAATAGAATACCGACTTAATTAATTATACGGTTAACTAACAAATATATATATTTAACAGTTAGTTGTGCACAATTAAAGAAAGGGATTACTATTGGCTCTGAGCTTAACCGGATCCAGGTGAGTTTCTAGCCCCATTCCTTGTTATGTTTTCGGGGCTGTGTGCATACTCAACGTGAATGTTAATACACTTACCTTAAATGTTAAGTGTATGCCTTATTGATAAATGTGATGTTTATATTATGAATTGATGCTCGAAAGAACGTGAACGACCTTCGGGTATTGCACGTATTGTTAAGGAAAGTATTATGAATATATGAGATAAAGTGTGCATGAATAACGTGTGTATGAGATGTATGTATATATGTATGAATGAAAGGTAATGTATGGTTGTATGGTAACGAATAGGGAACCAAACCCTAATAATATTCGAGGAAAGAGGGAACCGGGCCCTAATTATACTCGAGGTAAGAGGGAACCAAACCCTAATAATATTCGAGGAAAGAGGGAACCGAACCCTAATAATATTCAAGGATAGAGGGAACCAGGCCCTAATAATACTCGAGATAAGAGGGAACCGAACCCTAATATTATTCGAGGTAAGAGGGAACTGGGCCCTAATAATACTCGAGGAAAGTAGGGTGTAATGCTCTTTAAAACGTAAGTATGAAGGTAAGTAATATATGATAAAAGTATGAATGTATGAACGAAATTATGTAAATATGAATGTGTTGTATGTTGTATGATTAACTAGAACTCACTCAGCGTAGTTGACTTTTAGTATGCACGCATGTGAGTAGGATGAAGCAGCTCGCTCGAGGGGAACACATGGCATGGAATTGAAGATACTGGCATATCAAGGAAATGTTATGTTATTTTAAAAGACTATGTTTTATGTTTAAACGACTTGAATATTTGATTAAGACAAGTTATGAATTATTATGTAATGTTTTATGAAAGTTTTATATTATGCGAAAGTTTTTTAATTAACTCTGATATTTAGAACTGTGTTTATGAGTAAATCCAGCGTCCAAAAGTAGGTCACCGGTAACGGGACCTTACAAGATTAAAAGTTATGCGTGTTGATATAGTTAAGTTAAATGTTTTATATGAAGGTTATGGAAGTGGAACATGAGCTTCAGCCTTCAAGTGTTAAGAATTTAATTGGTTCAGAAGTCGAAGCATTGACTCAACAGTTTAATTATACAATTCTTAGCCCCCTGCCAAATCTCTACCTTTCAAAACAGGTGAGCGAACCCATTCTTTTAATATTGTTATTTTCTTATAATTTGGAAGCGTTCATGGTTAAAGATGATGAACGAACACGAGCATGCCCTGTTCATGTTGTTTCAGTTCGGGTACATATATACCTCCAAAATGATAATCATTTTTTAAATAAAACAAGGGAGGTTTTTAAAGAACCGAATGAACACCAATGGAGCATGTTTGTGTTTATTCGCTTAACGATAGTCGGACTACCGATCAAACACGAACATTAAACGAATGGTGTTTTCTTGGTTGTGTTCTTTCATTAAGAAAATGATGTTTGTTAAGAAAATGAACATGTTCGTGTTTGTTCCTTAATAGTATAAAAGAACTGTGTGCATACGTTAACGGATGGAAATAAGTGAGCGTAGATGCATGATAATTGACCTAAAACCAATTAAAATAACGTGAGTAACAATGTTTCGGCCTTAAAGAACGTAAATACACAAAAAAAAAACAAATTTTAACAAACGAACATGTGTGTTTTTTTTTCTTTTAATTTTACTATAGTTACAAATTTACAATATTGTCTTTTGTTGCTTCAAAGGTAATTTGGTTTCTAATTTTTATTTTGTTTTTAATTTTTGTAAATGGTTGATGCTAGGTAACAAGTGAGATTGAAGGTTTTACGGCTACATGTTGTATTTTGTTTCTAACGTAATTTTGTTTTAATATATATATATATATACTAGGTTAGTTACCCGTGTAACACACGGGTTAGAATAACTAATTTTTTTTAATAATAACATAATATGAAATACAAAAAATAAAATAAAATAATATCATATATATAAAGATATATTATACAGTAAAAAAATTACACATTACTCAATTTGGAAATAAAAGTTGTTAGAAAATTCATAAATCATAAATTATTTCTTTGTTATTTTTTATATCAAAACTTAGTTGTAAATGTGATGTGTAGTAAAACACACTTACTTTCCTTATGATTTTATCATGGTTTTTATGCTTAATTGTTTATTTTATGAAAGTATTGGGGGTTAAGTGCAATAATTTACAAAGTTTAAATGTTAATTATAGGTTTATAAAAGATGGTGAAAAAAGAGTTAATTTGGAAGATTCTAGAGGCCTTGTTGGTCAAGTTTCAAAGCTACAACTCAAGGCCCAACCCAAGCCCACAAGTTAAAAGCCTTGTATGATATTATATTAAGTTAATCAACTTAATTCTCAGCTAATATACAGCCCTAATCCCGAAATAAAAAGAACCCTAACTTCCTATCAAAGTTCCGATCGGCAGCAGGCAAAAGGGAAAGAAAAAGAAGAATCTTTGGCGGCTGTGGTGGCTGTGACGGCTGGAGAGGAAGAAGAACACCAAGGAGACTCTTGTGCAGCTGCTAGGCATCATAAACATCCATAAACTCAGCCATATAACCCTAAGTAATCATCTTTAAACTTTGTTTATTGTTCAAGAACCCTAACTAGTTGAATTGATCTTTTTCTTTGGATTGTTTTGCAAGTAATTGATTGTTTGACTTTGATTTAGTTATTCTTGGATCTTGAATGAGTTTGATTATGTTTATGATGTTTTACTTGAATGTTAATGGCTGTCCAAAATTAATGAGTAGCTAATCTTGTTTGTTCTACCTAGGTTTGATGAATATTGTTAGGTTTTGACTAGTAATATGGATTGTTAATGATCATGGCTTAAATTGTTAATGTAAAGTTTGATTTAATAGTAAATTAGATTGTGTTTGGTGGCTGTGTTTTGTTTGATTATACCTAGTAACCTCGTGCTTTAATTAATTGAATCGGTTTTGATTAGTTGTTGCATGTTTAAGGCTCTTTACTTTGTGTTTAGGGTTTGTTTGCGGGGTGTACAACCGTAGGGATAAGTGGGTAAATTAATTAGATAAAATCAGTTGTGAAACACCTTCTTAGAGACCGAGAGGTGATAAGAAGTAAACTCGTCTCATTTACTTTTACTTGTTAGAATTAAGATCGCGCGAGAGCGGGTTTTGTTCTTGTCGGGTTTGGGTGTTTGAGCGATTAGTTGGTCTAGTTTAAGTTAAGTTGAATTGTTCCTCTATCATTGGTTGCGTAGTATTCGTTTCCATTAGGTTAGTGTGTCGGTGAGACCGAGAGGTGAGTCGGTATTAGAACACGTTAATAATTTGTTTCCCGGTTTGTTCTTAAAATCAACTAAGATAAGTTAGAGTTTGTTAGTGAGACCGAGAGGTGATCTGATCTTCTTGAGCGAACCTTAGTGGAGTCATCCTTTAGAACCGGTGTCGTGAGAGTTTTCAATCCATTGTCTTGTCATCTCCTTCAATATGATTCTTACCTAGGTAGACGTTTTTATCACTGCAGTCAAAGTTTCCGAAGTTTTGTTAAAAGATTTCATTTAGTTAAGTTAAGTAGTTAAATCAATTCTAAAATAAATCAATTAAATATTTTGGTGAATCTTGGTTAGAGTTTAGTGATTATAAACGTTTTCACGTGTCTTCGAGTTCGATATCCGGACTTTCCTCATCTGTGCTATACGCGATCGGTACACTTGCCGTTTGTGTGAACTAGGATAGATTGTTTGGTTTTTAAAGCTTAGTTGCGACTTGTGTTTTATTTATATATATATTTTCGCACTCCAAGTTTTTGGCGCCGTTGCCGGGGACACGGTTTGAGGCGTATTAAGAACAACTCGAGTTAGGACTTGCCTTGTTTACTACTTGTCTTTCTTATTTGTTTTGTTTGTTAGTTTAAAATAGTTTAGCTAATTATAGTTTCTTTTATTTATTTTAATAGTTGTATGCGACGTACTCGATCTTTAGGACCACCAGAAGTTGAAGGATTTCCCGAACCAGAGAGAGAGCTTCTTGAGAGACGTCGTACAAAACCGTCTTCCAGTTCATCTACATCCGTCGGTAATACGTTCTTTTCTCCTACTTTTTCTGAACCCGTCATTAGGGATAGGACTATGGGCGACGCGAATCCACTACCGAGGAGGACAGTTGCAGACCGGGCCCGTCCGGTCGATGCTGGCGCGAGATCCAGCATTGCTCCACCAGCTATAGGAGTTCAAACGACTTGGCAGATTCCATCTAATGTTCTGAACACGATTGCTCATTCTGCTCAATTTCACGGGTTACTCCATGAGAACCCACATGCTCATATCACTCGCATCACACGAATTTGCGACACGTTTCATCTTGCCGGCGTATCCGAAGACGCCATCAAACTCCGAATCTTTCCGTTCTCACTCGTTGATCATGCGAGTCTGTGGCTTGAGTTCCTCCCACAGGGATCCATTGCTACTTGGGCTGCCATGCAGACCCAATTTCTTGAAAAATACGATCCTCCGGCTAAGGCCGCTCGTTTGCGTAACCAAATTCATTCTTTCCAGACGGAGGACACCGAGAGCTTATACGAGGCGTGGGAAAGGTTCAAAAATCTACTTGCGTTATGTCCAAACCACGGCCTACAAGACTGGGCGGTTGTTGAGAAGTTCTACAACGGAGTGACGTACGCAACTCAGAGTATGCTCGACACAACTGCAGGAGGTAACCTACTGACAACGAAGGATACGGATGAGTGCATTGCCTTGTTTAACGGTTTAGCCATGAGTAGATACCAGCGACCACAAGTTAAGAGTACCAAAACCATCGATTCCCTATCACGCGGCATGCATTCGGTCGACACGAGCACCGCACTTGCGGCACAAGTTGAAGCGTTAGCAAAGATCGTGAAGCACTTGCAGGTGAAAAGTAAGTTATGCGAGATCTGTATAGGGGGACATGATACTGTTCAGTGCCCCATAGGTTTCCAGGAGGAGGCAGTCGACTTCGTTAATAATCCAAACCGAAATCAACATTCTTTCAATTCTTATAATTCGGGGTGGAGAGGTAACCAAAATTCCAACTGGAGGAACGGAAATCAGTCCGGCTTCCAGCAACGTCAGAGCCTATTCCAGGATTCCGGTGAGGGACCGAGTAGTGGGGAGAAGAAGCCCACGTTAGAGGAGATGATGGCACAGCAGACACAGATGTTGTCACAACTCACGACTTGAGAGGACTCCCGTCACAAAGAAACTCAAGAGAAATTCCGGGAGCACGAGTCATTCATGAGAAATCAAGGAGCGTCAATTCAAAATCTTGAGCGTCAGATGGGAGAGATAGCAAGTCGTCTAATTGAGAGGTCGCCAGGTAAACTGAACAAAATCCGAAGGCGTTTGCAAAGGCTGTGACAACAAGGAGCGGTGCAGGGGCACGTAGCGAGCCCGTGATTCAAGAGGCGACGAGAGGAGTCGTTAACGAGCCTGCGGTAGATGTAGAGAAGCAGGTAGACGAGGAGATTCAGTTGGAGTCTCCACCGGCCAAGGTGCATCAGAGGCACAGCCCCGGAAGTTCAGCACAGGCCGAGAACCAACCACTACCCAGCACACCACCGAGAGTCTACAAACCTAGACTCCCATTTCCCGGGAGAGTCCGTAGGGATAGAGACGAGGAGCAGAACTCCAAATTTCTTGATCTTCTGAAGCAACTTCATCTTAATATTCCTTTCCTTGAGGCACTTACGCAAATGCCCAAATATGCAAAGTTTCTTAAGGATATTCTTTCGAACAAAGAGAAGTTAGCCGAAGTCTCTTCCATTCCTCCGAGGGCTGGTTGCTCTGCAGTCTTGCAGGAAAGTTACCAGAAAAGATGTCCGATCCTGGGAGTTTCACAATTCCCTGCATCTTGAGTGATAATACGGTCGTCCATGCGCTGGCAGATCTTGGTGCCAGTATTAATCTCATGCCGTATTCCGTGTATCGCAAGTTGGGTCTAGGCGAACCGAGGCCTACCTGTATGAGTATCCAGCTTGCTGATCGTTCTGTGAAATACCCCCGAGGGGTGGTCGAGAACATGCTTGTTCGTGTCGACAAGTTCATCTTCCCGGTAGACTTTGTCATCCTGGACATGAACGATGACGATAGTGTCCCACTCATCTTGGGCCGACCATTCCTTGCCACTGCACAGGCATTGATCGATGTCTGCGAGGGTAAATTAATCTTAAGAGTTGGGGATGAGAACGTCACCTTTGACGTTCGACAGTCACTGAAACACCCCAAGTCTGCTGATGACTCCTTATACTTCATTGATACCATCATGGAGCATGTCGGGGAGTTTCTCAGCGAAATTTGTGGAGGATCTGCCTCCGACGCCCAGATTCTCGATAGGGAGATTCCGGAGATTGAAATGGTTGCCGTAACCAATCAGTCCTTAAATGACGACACCGAGTCGCATATCCCTGAATCTGGCGTGTCTTCTGAGATAGTACGAGACAATCCGATGGACCGACCTTCGGTTGAGAGTCCTCCTCTTTCCTTAGAGCTTAATGATTTACCTTCCCACCTTGAGTATGCATTTTTTGATGAGGAGAAGAAGTTTCCGGTTATCATCGCATCTGCGTTGACCGAGGTCGAGAATGAGAAGTTGTTGAGGTTGCTACGAGAGCACAAGGAGGCTGTTGCTTGGAAGATTATCGACACAAGGGTATCAACCCTTCGTTCTGCACTCATAAAATCCTCATGGAGGAAAATTTCAAAACTGTCGTCCAGCCGCAACGGCGGCTTAATCCGAAAATGCAAGAGGTCGTAAAGAAGGAGATTATTAAACTCCTTGATGCGGGGATCATTTTCCCCATTTCTGATAGTGCTTGGGTGAGTCCAGTCCAAGTGGTTCCTAAAAAGGGTGGCATGAATGTCGTCACCAACGAGAGGAACGAGCTTATTCCCACGAGGACTGTGACGGGATGGCGAGTCTGCATTGACTATCGTCGAGTGAATGATGCCACCAGGAAAGACCACTTTCCTCTCCCATTCATTGATCATATGTTAGAGCGTTTAGCAGGTCAGCAGTACTACTGCTTCCTAGATGGTTTCTCCGGGTACTTCCAGGTTCCGATAGCTCCCGACGACCAGGAGAAAACCACTTTCACCTGCCCTTACGGAACGTTTGCTTACAAACGTATGCCGTTCGGACTTTGTAACGCTCCGGCCACATTCCAGAGGTGTATTGTGGCCATTTTCCATGATATGATCGAGGACTCCATGGAGGTGTTCATGGACAATTTTTCCGTATTTGGGAGTTCCTTCGATCATTGTTTATCAAATCTCGAGAGGATGATGTCCCGCTGCGATGACACCAACCTAGTTCTTAAATGGGAAAATTGTCATTTCATGGTTCGCGAGGGCATTGTTCTAGGTCATCAATCTCAAGTGCGGGGATAGAGGTTGACCAGGCAAAGGTCGAGACCATTTCTAATCTTCCCCCGCCTACTTCTGTGAGATCAATTCGTAGCTTTCTAGGTCATGCCGGGTTCTACCGCCGGTTCATCAAAGATTTTTCTAAAATCGCGAGACCCATGACCAAACTTTTGGAGAAGGATGCTCCATTTGTTTTTTCTGAGCAGTGTATCGAGGCGTTTGATCTTCTAAAAGACAAACTCGTTAACGCCCCAATCATGGTTGCTCCCGATTGGTCGTTACCATTCGAGTTGATGTGTGACGCGAGCGACTTCGCAATCGGAGTGGTTCTTGGACAACGGAAGGATAAGCATTTCCATCCGATCTACTATGCGAGCCGGACCTTAAATGGCGCACAGGAAAGCTATACCACCACCGAAAAAGAGCTTTTAGCTGTGGTGTTCGCTTTCGACAAATTTTTGTCCTATCTGGTTTTGTCCAAAACGATTGTTTATACGGATCATGCCGCTATTAGATATCTTTTCAGCAAGCAGGATGCTAAGCCTCGTCTTATCCGATGGATCCTGTTGCTTCAAGAGTTCGATATAGAGATTCGTGATAAAAAGGGGGCCGAGAATGTGGCGGCTGATCACCTTTCACGTCTAGAGGGAGTTGATTTAGGAGATTCGGGAGTTAGGATCGACGATCGTTTTCTGACGGAGAGTCTGATGTTTGTTACTGCACAAGAGGAAGGTTTTCCATGGTTTGCTGATTTCGCGAACTATCTTGCTGACGGATACCTCCCAAAGATGTCTTACCAGCAAAAGAAGAAATTCTTTGCTGACATCAAATTTTACCTTTGGGACGATCCATATCTTTTCCGCATTGGTGCTGATCAGCTTATTAGAAGGTGTGTAGATGTCAAGGAAGGATGGCAAATTTTAAGCCATTGTCACGTGGGACCGACTGGAGGTCACCACGGTGTGAGTTCTACGGCAAAGAAAGTCTTTGATTCTGGTTTTTACTGGCCGTCTAACTTTAAGGATGCTCATCTGTTCGTTAAGAGTTGTGATCGTTGCCAGCGTGTCGGCAACATTTCTTCGCGAAACGAAATGCCCCAGAATGTCATTCAAGTTTGTGAGGTTTTTGATATTTGGGGTATTGATTTCATGGGACCGTTTCCATCTTCGCGTGGAAACAAATACATACTCGTGGCCGTCGATTACGTGTCTAAGTGGGTTGAGGCCAAAGCTCTACCCACCAATGATGCCCGAGTGGTAGTCCGTTTTCTAAAAAGTCTATTTGCTCGTTTTGGAGTCCCGAAAGCCTTGATCAATGATCGAGGTACTCATTTTTGCAACTCGCAGATGGAAAAGGCGTTGAAGCGTTATGGGGTCACCCATCGGCTTGCGACCGCTTACCACCCACATACTAGCGGGCAAGTAGAAGTGAGTAATCGGGGAATCAAACGTATTCTCGAGAAAACGGTTGGTTCAAATCATCGGGATTGGTCCGACAAATTAGAGGACGCTCTGTGGGCCTTCCGTACAGCCTACAAGACTCCGACTGGTTCCACACCATTTCGGATGATTTATGGGAAGGCCTGTCATCTTCCTGTTGAATTGGAACACCGCGCTTCATGGGCCCTTCAAAGGGTTAATCTTGATTTACCAGCCGCAGAGGGTAATCGTTTCCATCAATTACACGAATTAGAGGAGCTCCGGGATCACGCATACGCACAATCATTTCGGTATAAGGAGCATACGAAGGAACTGCATGACAGGAAATTGAAGGGTAATAAGCAGTTTAAGTGTGAGGATAAGGTTTTACTGTATAACTCACGGTTGAGGTTATTCCCGGGAAAGTTGAAATCCCGATGGTCGGGACCGTTCAAGGTCACTGAGGTTTTCTAGTATGGCACGATTGAGGTACAAGATCGAAGCGGGAAGTTTAAGGTGAACGGCCATAGATCGAAGCACTACATAGGAGAGCCGATAATTGATCAGATAGTCGAGGTGTTTTACCTTGACTCATTAACCGAGGAATAGGCGTGATGGATACATCACTCGGGAGACAGCCCGAGTTGTAGAGTTTGTATTATGATTCTCTTTATTATCTGTTTTTATTTGTTTTATTTTTATTTATATTTATAAAAACATAAAAATACAAAAAAAATAAATATTTAATAAAAATCAAAAAAATTAAAAAAATCAAAAACACAAAAATATGTTTATTTCTTATGTTTTTGTTTTCTGTTTCGTACGCCGCTACATGCGAGCGAGTTTGAGTTGTTACAGGTATTATTATGCGCACGGTAGCTCTGATGGCGTTTTGGAACTGGTTCACCGGAGGTTACGGCCGCGAATGAAATGCTATACGGTCGTTCGTTCGAGTCATACACAGTTGATGAAGAATCTGTATCTAAACCAGGGGAGTAACCCGTTCTCTATTTTAATTTCTGTTCTTTCAAGTTTTAATTTTACGCTTTACGTTTTATTTTTATTTTATTTCTTTTCCTTGTTCTCATCGAGGATGATTTCGTTCTAAGTGTGGGGATGGGAATTTATTTTACTTAGTTGTAGAAAAAAAAATTAATTTAAAAAAATAAAAAGTTTTCACTTGTTTTTCGTTTTCGTACGTGGTTTAAGTTAAAAAAAATGTCCCTTGTTTTTAGTTTCTTTTGCATTAAAGTGGGAGATGATGATATTTATCAGAAATCAGTTTTTCAAACTACTAATAATATGAGATAAATAAAAGAAAACGCACTTAACTTGGGATGTGTCGGTAGGCTCAGCCTTGAAAATGAAAGGGCAAATTTGATAAAACGGTTAAACGGAAATCTTTTGTGGGTAAAGCATTTTGTCCGTAGAAAATAAGCAATGAAAGGTCGGGCCATACTCAAGCCTCAAATTTTTGTATGAAAAAAAGTGGTAGTATCATGAGTTTTAAAAATGTGAATACGTTATCATATGATGCTTGGGTAGGTTTAACGTTAGAGTATGCCGTGTAGCCTGTGATATAAATCTTAAACTGCTATAGTGTTTTACACCTCATTGGCGTATGGTTTTATAACCTTAAATCATGTATTGATGGGATGCTTCGGGTCCGGAGACCATGGGTCTGTATGCAATCTATTCATTTGGGTATTCACAATTCCTAAGTGGGGTTGTGGATATTTAAAATAAAGCCAAAGAGCAAACCCTTATAAGTCTATAAACATGATCACAAAAAGTACAAAAGTACAAATACACTACAGACTTGATCATCCACGCTGTTAGCCATGTGGGGTCCCTTGCTTGCGTCTCATTACCATTAAGAAACGGACCACAAGGGACACGCTACATGTAAGCCCTACAGATGAAATTTTGCATACTCACCTATGGTGATGGATTTGGGGTATTGCTTGATAACGGGGGTATGTCATGTTGTGGGGAACACTAGCTATTAATAAATTGAACCTTAATCGTATCTAATGGCTGCTTGGTAGACTTTGATGCTTAAGCTTAGGTGGATAAACAATACCCTTGATCGTCTTAACTATTCATAAAAAATTAGAGTAACAAAAGTTTTAAATCTGCTAACTTTGAGGTTTAAGTCAAGTTGGGGTGGTCTGGTCCGGTAAAAGCTGAAAATAAGCGGGTCTTAATTGTGTAAACCACTAAGTAATATTATTGTCGGATCTTATTTGTCCTGGTAAAGATTAAGGCATGGGTTTAGGTGGACAACAATATCGATGATCGCGGTTTTTGCGTTTTTCTGAGCTTTAAAATCTAACCTATATGTTTGATTTGACTTTGATTTTCCGATTCTGACCCAACTGCAGTCAAATCTTTTTCAAGGACGAAAAAGTCTTAAGTGTGGGGATATTTGATGTGTAGTAAAACACACTTACTTTCCTTATGATTTTATCATGGTTTTTATGCTTAATTGTTTATTTTATGAAAGTATTGGGGGTTAAGTGCAATAATTTACAAAGTTTAAATGTTAATTGTAGGTTTATAAAAGATGGTGAAAAAAGAGTTAATTTGGAAGATTCTAGAGGCCTTGTTGGTCAAGTTTCAAAGCTACAACTCAAGGCCCAACCCAAGCCCACAAGTTAAAAGCCTTGTATGATATTATATTAAGTTAATCAACTTAATTCTCAGCCAATATACAGCCCTAATCCCGAAATAAAAAGAACCCTAACTTCCTATCAAAGTTCCGATCGGCAGCAGGCAAAAGGGAAAGAAAAAGAAGAATCTTTGGCGGCTGTGGTGGCTGTGACGGCTGGAGAGGAAGAAGAACACCAAGGAGACTCTTGTGCAGCTGCTAGGCATCATAAACATCCATAAACTCAGCCATATAACCCTAAGTAATCATCTTTAAACTTTGTTTATTGTTCAAGAACCCTAACTAGTTGAATTGATCTTTTTCTTTGGATTGTTTTGCAAGTAATTGATTGTTTGACTTTGATTTAGTTATTCTTGGATCTTGAATGAGTTTGATTATGTTTATGATGATGTTTATGATGTTTTACTTGAATGTTAATGGCTGTCCGAAATTAATGAGTAGCTAATCTTGTTTGTTCTACCTAGGTTTGATGAATATTGTTAGGTTTTGACTAGTAATATGGATTGTTAATGATCATGGCTTAAATTGTTAATGTAAAGTTTGATTTAATAGTAAATTAGATTGTGTTTGGTGGCTGTGTTTTGTTTGATTATACCTAGTAACCTCGTGCTTTAATTAATTGAATCGGTTTTGATTAGTTGTTGCATGTTTAAGGCTCTTTACTTTGTGTTTAGGGTTTGTTTGCGGGGTGTACAACCGTAGGGATAAGTGGGTAAATTAATTAGATAAAATCAGTTGTGAAACACCTTCTTAGAGACCGAGAGGTGATAAGAAGTAAACTCGTCTCATTACTTTTACTTGTTAGAATTAAGATCGCGCGAGAGCGGGTTTTGTTCTTGTCGGGTTTGGGTGTTTGAGCGATTAGTTGGTCTAGTTTAAGTTAAGTTGAATTGTTCCTCTATCCTTGGTTGCGTAGTATTCGTTTCCATTAGGTTAGTGTGTCGGTGAGACCGAGAGGTGAGTCGGTATTAGAACACGTTAATAATTTGTTTCCCGGTTTGTTCTTAAAATCAACTAAGATAAGTTAGAGTTTGTTAGTGAGACCGAGAGGTGATCTGATCTTCTTGAGCGAACCTTAGTTGTGTCATCCTTTAGAACCGGTGTCGTGAGAGTTTTCAATCCATTGTCTTGTCATCTCCTTCAATATGATTCTTACCTAGGTAGACGTTTTTATCACTGCAGTCAAAGTTTCCGAAGTTTTGTTAAAAGATTTCATTTAGTTAAGTTAAGTAGTTAAATCAATTCTAAAATAAATCAATTAAATATTTTGGTGAATCTCGGTTAGAGTTTAGTGATTATAAACGTTTTCACGTGTCTTCGAGTTCGATATCCGGACTTTCCTCATCTGTGCTATACGCGATCGGTACACTTGCCGTTTGTGTGAACTAGGATAGATTGTTTGGTTTTTAAAGCTTAGTTGCGACTTGTGTTTTATTTATATATATATTTTCGCACTCCAAAATGACAGCTTTTTTAAACCAACTCGTGAACCAAAACTCATTCTAATCTTAAATTGTTTTGACATGAACAATGTTTGATACTTTAATCGGTTAATGAAACCCATCCGTTTCGTATTGGTTACTTATAAAAAATATAATATTAATAACTAATGCAATACATTTTATATTAAACAAATTAAGATATTTATGATGGTATTAATTCTTTTAAAATTGAATGAAATTATTAAAAATTGAAAATGGAATATTAAAAAGAGAAATGTAGTTAATATGAGAGAGATGATGGAAAATTTTGTAAGGATCAACGTAGTTAATATGAGAGAGATGGGGGAAAACTATTGGACTAAAATCGCAAATTTCGACAAATCATAGGGACGAAAATCGCAGTTCACTCAATAATAATAGATTGAAAAGAAAAAAAGAATAAAATATAAAACTATTAATAAGAAAAAGAAACATATATTTAACATGAGAGAAATGGGAAAAATTTGTAAGGGTCACTCATGTGTAATGGCATATGGCATTAAAACCCGTGTAGAACACGAGTTAGAATTAATAAATTGGTTTAGATAATAACAAAATGTAAATATGTTCAAATGATATAAATATATAATATATAGTAGAATAAATTACATATTACACAATATGGAAATACAAAGCTGTTGAAAATTCATATATCTCTAAATATTTTTTTGTATACTATATTTGTAATTTTAACCTACATATCAAAATTAGTAGTTTCGTTTTGTTTTTTATTTCAACTTTAGATAATGAAACACATAGCTTACCATGTGTTAAAACAGGTTGTCTCAAAAATAAATCAAACCATCTATAGTGATTGACTTTAGCTTTTATTAATCTTCATTGCAAAACAAACATCAAGTTAAAATTTATTTATTTGAAATTAACTATTTTATCTAAATCGACGTGAAAATTTGTTACCTATAAAAGCTTAATATTAATAACTAATACAACATATTTATATAGGGGAGAGATATTTTGAGAACCATGGTGAGTTGTAAGAACTTTAAGATTCAATATGGACCACATAATTAATTAAATGAGTATGGAATATGTGGATGAGAATAAATCTGATTAAAAAATTAACCAGGAGAGAGAATAAGTATTTTTGATGATTACACAAGTTTAAATGTTAGTTACACATGTGTAAAAAGTCGACTCGGTGTGTAAAAAAGTACCGTAATTTTTTGTACATTACTTACACTTGCGTATTACACATGTGTAAAAATAAATTCAAAAAAAAAATTGTTACATTGAGTTCTTTCGAGTTCTTAAAACTCAAAGCGTTTTTCAAATGAAATCAATCCTATTTATATAAAACTAAATAATATATCTATGTTTGTATTAAACTTTTAAATAAAAAAATAATTATTAAAAAGAGAAAAAAAATGATTAAGAAAGAAAAAAAAGTTAAATATAAACTATTAATAAAAAAGAAAATGTATTTAATAAGAGAAAGAGGTGAGAAAATTTTGTAGGAAGCTATATTGTGTGATGCCATGTGGCATTAAGAACCTTTATTTATTAGATAGTATAGATATATATATATATATATATATATATATATATATAATATACATATATGTATATAGGGATAAGATCATGAGAGAACTCCATTTTATGAAGAGAACTAGAGAACTAATAATAAAGTATTTTTAATTTAATTAAAAAAAATATTTTTGAAATTTTTTTCTTTCATCCTTCTTATATGTTGTTATTCTTCACCACAAAAAAAATATATAAATTAAAAAAAAATTAAATATTAACGTTGTAATGCATATATGTAATACATCGACTTTTTTTATAATGCATATGTGCAATAGTGTGCATTTTGATATTTGAAATAATGTTGAATAGCATATATATAGTTGTTTGTATTGTATATTTGCAATAGTGTTATATTATATATAAAAATTAAAAAAAAATCGATATAGTGCATATGTGCATTGGTGTTGTATTACATATATTTGATAATGTGTTTTCCATACAATTATTAGTGTCTTTTTGCATATATTCAATAATGTGTATTTAGGTAATGTATTTGTGTTGTATTATATGCAATAAAACACTATTTTAAATATACAATACACATTAATGCACATACGCATTACATCGACGGTTTTTTTTTATGAACAATATCATCTTATTAGAAGGAGGAAAGAAACAAAAATCACAAAATAATTTTTTAAAAATAGTTAAAAATAATTCTTTATTAGTTCTCTAGTTCTCTCTTTAAAAGGAGTTCTCTTTAGATCCTATCCCTATATATATATATGTGTGTGTATTGAGTTTACGGTGTCGTTTTTTTCGTTTTGTTTGTGTATTCCCGTTGTGCGCCGGTTTTTATCCCAAGATATTGAAATCTATACATCTGCAAGAAGAATTACATGAAAACCATTGTCATGCCACTGATACGTGTACTGACATTTATTAAGACATGAAAGGGGGTATATGCTTTCATGCCCCTATGGTGGTCATGTAGCTAACTTGGAATGATAAATGTTTTTTGCATTAAATATTAGCACAAACACTATAAAATAAATTAGTTGACAAAATTAGCCTTAGCTCTTGGAGTGCTATACACACACATTATAAGGTGTTTGTATTTGACTATGGTGATTATTATGACTTTGAGTGACCTTAATCAGATTTTTGAGTGTTCGATAGTTTATGGTAAAAATGTTTGGATCGTTAATTAAAGATTGAGAATGTTTTTACCATGGCTGGTAAGTAGTTTTATGATTAGGGAAAATGTCTTAACATTCATTAGGTTTTTGTTTTGTTTTGTTTTGTTTTGTTTTGTTTTTATCATATGGCATATATTTTATCCGTTGTGGTGTTTTCTTTTATCACTAATTTACAATTAGATTGTATACGCATTCAACGTTTTGCAGATACAAAAACGCCTTGAACCACCATCACCAAAACTCATAAAGTTAAATGACTCTTTTATTGCTTTCTAGTTATGTATAATTATTTTAGCTCAATAATTAATTACATAGTGTAACGTTTTGAATGCACATATTAGTAAATTACACAGTGTTTTGTCTGGAATGAAAAGGAATATGTTTACATATTTGTATTTGCTTCCAGGTACGTTTTTGAATATCATCACCAATTTAACATATTTAATCTATACTCTGTGTATGAATATAAATTGCAAGTATTAATCACATCCAGGGGCGTAGCCACTCATATGTGAGGGGTGTCCCCCGTCTCTTGTGAAAAAAAAATTTTAGTGTTAATATACCGAAAAATTCTCAACCGACTCCTGTAAAATTTTGGCATCGATCCCTGTGAAACTTTGAAGTCGTACCCTGTATAATTTCGAGACGACCCCCATGAGATTTTGAGACTAACCCTAACAAAAAATACAATGACAATTTTATAAATATAATTATATAAACGTTATATAAACAATTTTTCCTATTAAATTTGACTTTAATATTAACAAGTCCATTAGTCCAATATTCAATCCAATTTTTAAGCTCAAAACCCAATTCAAACCCTATTCAATTTTTAGCCCAAAACCCAATCCCATTCTAATTCTAATTTTTTTTTGATCGCCTCTGCTGCCTCACTTCGTCTTTTCATCTCACTAGTTACCGCCTCACCGGAATCGGAAATTCCGACCAATCTCACGTCGTCCTTGACACCTTATCTTCTCACACAATCTCACGTCCAGTACTGCACTACAAATTGTTTTCAAGTTTCCAACAAGCAACAACCCTCACGTCCACTAAAATTGTTTCCAGCTTTCCATGTATAACATAATACATTCAATTTATGACTAATTTAGTTTGACTTTTAAATTTTTAGGATTATGATATTTAGACTATGTAAAAAAAATGGGGGGGGGGGGGACTCGCGGCATACATCGATAATTTGAAAGAAGATAAACGATTTAAAAACTTGAATGGTTTAGCAAGTCTTGTTCAATTAATGGTTCAAACAAAGAAACACCATTCCTTTGCATTGGTGTATCGTTTATTAACGTTAGATCTTGTATTACCCGTCGCAACCGCAACCGTTGACAGATCCTTTTCGGTGATGAAGTATGTGAAGTCCGATTTGCGTAATCGAATGGGTGATGAAAATTTAAGCGACAGTTGTATTTGTTACATTGAGAAAGACTTGCTTGTCAATGTTAAAGTAGATGATGTAATGGTTAGATTTCAAAAAATGAAAACTCGTAGAGAACAACTTTAATATATTTTGTTATCTAATATTTTGTTTGGTAATCCTTTTTTTTATTTATATGAGCCGACTCGACCCGATTCGACCCGACACAATTCAACCCGACAGTTGTATTAGTACTGACCATAAAAATTCCCGACCCCTGTGAGAAAATTTTCTGGATCCGCCACTGATCACATCGCTGTCTCAAAAAGCATATTACAAAATATGTTGTTTACTTGACAATTTTTATATTTCCACTCGTGTCGTACACGGGTCAATAACCTAGTTAATCATTATACAAGACTTTCTACAAAGACTCATAAAAAGACTTTATATACATATCTTAATCATCATAGAAAATTTAGTTGATTTAACTTTAATCGCTAAAAGAGTGGGGATGCGTATTCTTTAACTAACTGACATTGGCAATAATTAAGTTTAGATCAATAAAACTTGATCTCTACACGGAATCATCAACATCAATCAATCTCTATTTTTTTTATACGTATGAGATATACCCACATTACGTTTTCTATAGAGGAAAAAAAATTAGAGATTTACAATCTGGAATAAAGAACTGAAAGCCAATATGCGGTTGTTGACATCTAACCCATCACGTCTAATGAGACGTTAAGCACATACCATCGTCGGGATATGCACATGCTGTTGCGAGGAACGTACTGACACCGGTATCGTTCGTGTGTATCCCGTTGCATCGCGCAGACACCTAACTAGTTTAATATAATTAATAATAGTTTTTTAATGTTGCTAATAAACATATTATTATTAAATATAGGTTGTCTACAAGTGTACATGTACCTTTAGTAGTCAAAACATAGTTGTTTTTGTTAAGAGAACTAATATACAATCTTATTTCTAAGTAACTTATTATTTAATGAAAGTATGTTGGTTGCATAAAGAAATAACACTGATTATTTAATGAAAGTATGTTGGTTTTTTTTTTTGAAAGGCAAATTTCATTAAACACCCAAAAAACGAACTAACTCCAAGACGGAGATAGATCCAAGCCAAAACAAGGAAAACGGCTAAATTACATCAAAAAATTGAAAGAATGCCAACCCTTCCAATCTACATCACTTTTACCCCTACTTCTATACCAAAGGAAACCCAACGACTTTACGTCCGAAATAATCTCAGTAATCTTTGTATTATTCTTCGTAAACACCTTCTCGTTTCTCGCCTTCCAAATGCGCCAACATGTTAGCACCAAGATGCCATGAAAGTATGTTGGTTGCATAAAGTAGTTGTTTTGTTTTGTTTTGTTTTTGTTTTGTTTTGACTGATTATTGTTTTGGGGGAATATTGACTTGGTCATTTGTGAAAATGTGGGGAAAAGGTATGCGAGTATCATTGTTATATTATTCAGTATGTATGTATGTATCGTAATATTCTAAAACATTGATGTATGTATTGAGATTGTTTTATCCTTCAATATAATAGCAATTTTTTTTATTGAAATGGTGTTGGTATAACTTCAATTCAATCATGATGAAGTTTATACTATTATTTCGTAAATGTCAAGATCAGGTCAAAAATAAAATATTTAATTTTGATGTTACATTGATTTAATATTCAATTTTGATGTTTCAACTTTCAAGGAATCGTTATGATTGTTTGTAAAAGAATTTAGAAGACGACGAACGAGAAGTGTTTTCAAGACAAAGAGGTCAAGAACATTTAATGGTTGAAGATATTATTGAAGATACAAATTCGTTAGGGTATTTATGGTTGAAAAATAGATAAAAACATAAATCGGTTTCATGGCCAACTAGGTGTACATTTATTTTAATGTTTAGTGTTTGGGTTTGTAGTGCCCCCTTGGTTTGGAGTGCTGGCTTTCGGTGGATGATTGTGTTTATAAAATTTACAGTTTGAAAAAAAAAATCAAGTTTCTCTTTTTAGATGATAGAATAAATAGATTTTTTATTTAGTAAACCATACCTTTTTTAGAATTAAATATTTTTTTTAACATTGTTTAGTGGGGTTTTAACCTAAATTGATAGAATTTCTTACCTAAAGTTATTTAATATATCCATTCATTAGCTTAGAATCATTGGATATGGATTCTTGACTTTGTTGGGATTATGCATAAAATGTATGCTGAAAATTGATTATAATCACTATCAAAATGGGTTGGATCATTATCCAATTTTAAATTGTAAAACTAGTGAGTTTTTTTTATAAAAATAATATTTTTTAATAATTTTTAGATAGAAGCACCCCTAAATGTTAGTTTGGGAATTGATTAGTCGAATTGACGAATAATGGTTTCGAATGAGTCGGATATATTGGTCAAGTAACTGATGATGTTGAAGCCCATAGGTGGTGAACATGTTATTCAAAAAGTTAATGACACAATGTTTGTATAATTTTTTAAATTCAAAAATATTTATCAACGTTGACCAAGATGAACCAACACACATATTTATATTGCTTTGAGTGTATGTTAACAAAAACAACACACGTATTTATATTGCTTTGGGTGTATGTTAACAAAAACACCTTGCATCCACTTCTTAATATTGACCAAGAATTTTTCTTCACTATAGAACTTCTCTATAAGCTCGATAGAGATCACGCCATAGTCTTCTCAGTAAGCTGATATTGATCACGCATTTAACGTCTCACTAAGTGGGTACTGATTGCTTTTTAACTTCTTATTAAACAGTTAATGGTCACCCTTATAATTTATAATCAACAGGTAGCGGTCATCCACATTGAACTTCTCACTAACTTGGGTAGTTTATCACCTTATACCTCTCTTCTAATATTACTAGGATTCCGCCTTAATAAGTACACACAAATGAATAACATATTACAACGAAATTATCAAATACTCTTTCATTTCGATTATTTGAATCTTGAGGATAGAATTGGATAGATATAATAACTCAAGAGTGAAGAATATTTTAGTTCATTGATGTGAAATAATCGTTAAATGTTTGAGAATGATTTGCTTAAATAGCCAAAGAGGATATAAAGAAAAAAGTATCCAAAGTTTAAACGTTCGATCGATAGTCATATTGTGTATCGACCGTACCTCTTCTGTCTTGTTTTGTTTCTTAGAAACATACTCGTTAAAAATGTCTAAAAAAACTGATTTTGAGTCTATAAGTAATCTTTAACCATAACAAGACTAAGGATTTTTTTTTTTTAATTTGAAAAATATATATTTTTGGCAAGGAGAGATAAAACACTTAAAATTTAAGCATCTTTTTTGTATAATCAAGTTGGGGATGCATTTGTCTATTTCTACTTTTAAAGAGTTTTACTCATTTTGTTCAAACCTAAGTGTACAATAAAATCTTCCTAGAAAGTAGAAACTAACACACACCAAAAGAAGCAATATTTTAAAGAAAACTCCATGTAGAATTTATATGAAGTAACTCTTCACACTTATTGTCATGTTTGTAAAAATCACGCTTAAGTGCTGATTCGCCTATTAATCGCTATTCAGTATCCAACCAACTAGTCGTTAAATAATTGATATTTGGTCAAAATTGATCAAATTAGAAAAATATACATGCACATTGAAAAATCACATGTAAACTTTAATTTGATTAATCTCAATTCTTGTAAATCATGATTAATCATTAGTTTTCACCTCTATCGCCCGATTAACATATAACAAGCTCTACAACACTGTTTACTGTCGAAAAGTGATGAGTATTTCAAAATTTTAAATATAAAACCGATGGAGAGGAGAAGGTGCCATTTTATTTCATTTCAAACAAAGTTGCTAATTAAAATAATCAAAAAAGACAAAAATCCAAAACCATATATAATGTCCCATACACCAAAAGAACTAATCCAAACCGTGTTCAAACCAATATTATATTTCCAACAAACTTTTTAAATAAACAATTGTTTGAACAATTCGGGAGATAACTAACGGGCGTTAAGTTACTAACGGTTGTTGGTGGTTGAACTAACGGGGTTGGTGAATTGGATAATAATAGACCGCTAACGTTGCAAGTATATATAAACCCCATTCATTTCCATGCTTTCTCAGTGTCGTTTTTGTCCAACAACTCGATACACATACCAGACCCACCCACCCTTCTTTTTATTATCTCTCTCTATATGTTATTATTATTATAAAATATCTTCCGCTAGTAATTCATTTCATCATTTCTCTCCTTCAAGGTTCGTTGTTTATTATTATTATTGTTATCATTTATCTGTTATTGCATGCGTATTGATTATTGAATTAGGTTTATAATTCCTACTGTGATCATTCAAATTGTTGAATGCTTTATATTGATTATGATCATCTCGTGTTAATTTGTCGGTGATGACGTCAGCATCGTTTATTTGATGTGAATTGTGATTATCTGTTATGAAATGCATGTTCCTTATTGATATACGTATTATTAGTTATTGAATTAGGTTTATAATTTGTACTCTGATCATTCAGATTGTTGAATGCTTGTTGTTTATATTTTGATTATTATGATATTCTCGTGTTAATTTGTCGGTGATGACGTTGATGTCGTCATCAATTATCAAATGCATGTTCCTGAATAATCCTGATTGATATTTGTATTTATTGAATTAGGTTTAGGATTATTCATAATTTGAGTTGAAACGGTCAAATTGATTGATACCGGTGGAATTTGTTTTGATTCAATTGGATGACAGTTGTTAATTTAATTTCATGAGAATGTAAATAATGTATTGAAATTTTAATAAGTAGGTTAAGACTTTTGACTTATTTGGATGAAGAATAGTGGTTATGACTTATGATTATTTGCTAAATTTAGGAAATGAATTGTTTTATGTTATTATATATAAACAGAGGCATAATCAGTTGATGGTTTTCCTATATTTGTTGTGCAGAATCATGTCTCGCTACCAGGAAGATGATGAATACGTGGCCGATGAATACGACATGGAAGATATAGATGATAACATGGATTACGAGATTAACGACAGGGATATCGGTTCGGACTCTGACGGGGATGAATACGATTACGCGGTTTGTTTTAAATCCCTTACAACAATTTGTACACATAATATTGAAATGATGTTAGAATGTCAGAATTCAGATTACAATGTAATATTTTAGAAATTTGATTATTTGTTATGTTAATTAATAATAACTTTAGTTTTGAAATATACTGTAGAGTAATAGGTTGCAAGATACTTCTGCTGCTGAGGCAAGAAGAGGCAAAGATATTCAAGGTATTCCCTGGGAAAGACTCAGCATCACTAGGGAAAAATATAGGCAAACGAGACTCGAACAATACAAAAATTATGAAAATATCCCTCAATCTGGGCAGGGTTCAGAAAAGGTCTGTTATCTGATATATGTTATCTGCATGTGTAAATATTTATCTGTTATTTGTTATCTGTATTTTATATTGAGCTTACTTTATTTAAACAGGTTTGCAAGGTTACAAACAAAGCAGGCATGTTTTATGACTTTAGACAGAACTCAAGATCTGTTAGATCAAAAATTCTTCATTTTCAGGTTTGTTTTTTCATTTTTTTCACATACTTGTATTGTTTGTGTCATTTCTTAGTAAATGTTTAATAATTTTTTTTGTTTATTTAGTTAAGAAACCTAGTATGGGCTACATCGAAGCATGATGTCTACTTTATGTCGCATTTCTCTGTCTTCCATTGGTCTTCCTTAAAACAAAAGAAGACTGACGTCCTTAACGTATATGGACACGTGGCACCATCTGAGGTGAGTGTCTCGGTGTTCTATTTTTCCTTTTAAATTTGTTTCATTTGTATTTAGTAGATCATGTTTTAATATCTTTGGTGTACAGAAGCACCCTGGAAGTCTACTAGAGGGATTTGCTCAGACCCAAGTGAGCACAATTGCAGTTAAAGACAATTTACTCGTCATTGGTGGATTCAAAGGAGAACTTATATGCAAGGTAACATTTTTATAATCATGATCGTAAAAGAATCTCATATTCTTGTTATTTTTATTTTTATTTTAAATAACTATTTTTGGTTACTGAGTGCAGTATTTAGATAGACCTGGAGTTAGCTACTGTTCAAGGACAACTTATGATGAAAATGCTATAACTAATGCTCTTGACATCTATACTACCCCAAGGTATATTGTTTTTGGTGGAATTAAGTTTATGATTTTCAAATTTGAAATCATGTTTGAATTTTATCTTATTTTTCATTATTTTTGATGCAGTGGTGCAGTGCGTTTTACTGCTTCAAACAATGATTGTGGAGTTAGAGAATTTGATATGGAGAGGTTTCAGATGACTAAACACTTCCGTTTTCCTTGGCCAATAAACGTAGGTTCTCTCTCTCTTAATATTGATTTTATTGTTTTCTTTGATGTTGTAATGTAACTGGATATACTTGTTTATTGATTATGTATGCAGCATACATCTATTAGCCCTGATGGCAAGCTTCTTGTAGTTGTCGGGGACAATCCTGAAGGAATGTTGGTGGACTCCCGTTCAGGAAAGGTAAATTTGTTATTAACTATAACTATGTTGACTATTTTAAATTAACTTTTTCTAAGGAAGACAACTTCAAAAGATTATGTAATCAACATTGGTAATTAAGTCAAAGAAGGTGAAGCACCAGTAACTTAATATTTTGACTTTTTATAAGGAATAAATTTTCAAATATTACGGTAAAAAACATGGGTTATCAAGTCAAAGCAGGCAAAGCGCCAATAATCCTGATATGGTGTGGTATCATTGCCTTTGACCATGTTGACTTTATAAATTGACTTTTTAAAAGGAAGACAATTTCAACAAATAGGTAATCAACATAGGTTATTAAGCCAAAGAAGGTGAAGCGCCGATAACTTACTAAGTTGACTATTTTAAATTGACTTTTTCTAAGGAGGACAACTTCAAAAATAAGGTAACCAACATAGGTTATTAAGTTAAAAGAAGGTGCAGCACCAATAACATGCAGCTTGCTATGTTGACCTTTTCAAACTGTTTACACGCTGACTAGGTTGAAGATGACCTTAAGATTAAAAATTATGAAACTTTTGAGGGATTTTGCTAGTCAACAAAATTGGTTACCTAAGTTACAAATTGGATTCCAGCTGGTCACCTTTCTATACAATTTGCTCATTATATATGTCTAACACTGTTTTTCTTATCCATTTAATTGAACACGTTTTATCATTTACCAAGTTATGTGATTTGTTGGACTAAATAAGAAAACAATTTATCCAATTTTACATATAACATTGAAATCTTTTTACGACTAAAATTGCTTTTATTAAAATCTAAGTTTTAAAGCCCGGTACATACAATAAAAGTAAGTGTAAATTTAGTTACATTTATATGCGATCATTCAGTTAACACTAGTTATGGAAAAGTTTACAATATTGAAGCAAAGTTTAAGGGAGTTTAATAGACCAATATTAAGAACTATATATACTATTTAATGATTTTCACTTTTTTTAAATGTAAGTTATAAATTTATAAAAACTTTTGAATGTTGCAGACAGTTGCATCTTTGCAAGGACACTTAGATTTTTCATTCGCATCAGCATGGCATCCCGATGGTCAGACATTTGCAACCGGGAACCAAGACAAAACTTGTAGAGTTTGGGATATTAGAAACATGTCTGAATCTGTAACTGCTCTTAAGGGAAACATAGGAGCCATTAGATCTATTCGTTACTCATCCGATGGTCGTTTCATGGCCATGGCGGAGCCCACCGACTTTGTGCACGTGTTTGATGTCAAAAGCGATTATAACACAGAACAAGAGATTGATTTCTTTGGTGAGATATCAGGTGTATCATATAGTCCCGATACCGAGTCGCTTTTCATTGGAGTGTGGGATCGTACGTATGGTGGTCTACTGGAACTGGGACGGAGGCACAATAAATTTTATTATGATTCGCTGTTTTGATGGCGTGGCAGCGAATGAAGTGATGATTTTTGTCAAGTGTAAATGTTTTTAGTTATGTAGAATGGAGAGATGTACATAAGCTAGCAAATGAGTTCTTGATGCTAAGTTATATATGTAACAAGACTTTCATATATTAAGCTCATTTGTCTTTTATTGACTTGTGTTTTTGTAGTTTTTTATTTCGTGTTAAAGGGGTGTTTGGGATCGCGTTTTAGAATCGTGTTATTGTGATTACATAAATCTGATTATTACATGGCGCATAACCATGTTCAAAGCGTAATACCAAACACCCGTTTTTTGGTATCGGCTAGGATCTGGTTTCAGTTTTCGTTTTGATAATTGGCCAGTTAAGGTATAGAATGTACATCAGTTATATGTTGGAACTTGGAAGTATAGAGATTTTGTACAAACAAGTAACCTTTTTCGTACATATACAAGTAAAAGAGCATTTTAATGGAAATAAAGATTTTATACAAAGAATTGTGGTTATTGTTTCCATACTCGCAATTATTTCCAGCAAAAATTAGCTGGTCGGGTCTGGCTGGAAAAATGGTCAAATGGGTTAGGGTGGGTACAAGTTTTAAGAAAAATGAGTTCGGTTAAAATAGGTTGTTTTTAAAATGTCAAGATGACACTTTGGGTTGAAATAAATCGTCTTAGAAAGAAAATCAAAACAATTCACACAATTTTCTTTTAGTGTGGTGGTGGCGTTCAATGGTGCCGGCGGGGCAACGGATAGTGGTGGTGTTAGTTGATGAATTATTAGTCACTCGTCGACCCTAGTCTAAATGTTCATTGATTGCATTTCGTTGGTGAATAATCTTTGTGTATTATGCCAAAGACCCGAACAGAGCATATTAGTTGGTGATTTTATTGTCATGCTATATTGCGTAATCGATTACTTGTAGACCAAATGAAAAATAACAATGAATATTGATATTACGAGTTAGGAGACGGGGAGTACATGATCTTGCAATGTTATTGTGGTTTTGTACTATGAGGAGTTTGGAATGGCCAATGGACACCGCCCCTTGGTGGGTCCAGGGCGTTGCCTTAGTAGGGTCAAGCGGTTGGCTCTTGTGCACCCTAGCTAGGAAATTGATCAAATCAGTTGGAACAAATCATCAGTGACTAAGCAATAACAAGCAGCATGCCAGCTATTGATCGGTAACGGTAGCAAATAGTTCATAACAAGTTGACAAGGATATCAAATTGGTTTCGTATCTAATAAACATTGAGGCTCAAAGGATTAAGTGTTATGTTCAAGGATTGACACATAAGGTTAGAACCTTTGTAAGAGCCAACCGGCCCACCACATTTGATTCTGCGGTGGAACTCAGTGAGATTGTGTATGATGATGTCAAAGTAGAGGGCGCGGCCACTTAGGAATCAAAGGAGAAAGTTGCTTGATTCTTCCAAAAGAACATGCCAAGTAGTGGCAACTTGGATCATTTGCAAGTTGAACACTTATAATTGTCACATGTATATTCCTTTTTGTGAAGAATTGCAAACTATTCGTTGTGGCAATTCAACCCATTTATAAGGCTACTCTCATTGACTAACCAATTGTAGTTTGTCTCGCTATTTAGAAAAAAATATATATTTAAAAACCTTGAAAAGATGACAAACTATTTTGCAACCTATATTGATGTCACATGTCTTCATATGAGTGGATATATTTTTAATTTACTTTTCTTTATTCTTTCACAAAAATTAGTTTTATGTCTAACTGGAGTTTTGTTAATGACTTTTAATAATTAAGTTTTTGTATAAATCTAAAAAAACAGCCTTGTTCAACTTTCTTTCGTGAACGTACATGTATAAATTTTATTAAAAAATGAGTTAGTTCAAAAAAATATTTTTTTTAATATAATATTAATATTGCTTATTTTAATATGTTTGATGAGTATAGTTTTTTTAATATTTTTAAAATAAATGTGTGTTTGTTTTTTTAATGAAACTATTATTTTTTTTATATTTCTAAACACTTAAAAAATCGATTATAAATTATATTTATTGAATAAAAAATAATGAAGGTTGAGTTTCTAATGAATGTGAAAAATTTGAGTTTGATTTGATTAAATAGGTGTAAGAGAGATAAATTAATTTTATAATAAAGATTGGGTTAGGTTGGTATGTGAACATGAGCTAGCCACAACGAATTCCGAAGATTTGTGTGAGCATGTTAGTTACTTCTATGCATTGGTATAAAAAAAGTTGTATCATATCTACAACATACAAAATATCACACAAATAAAAACCTATCCACATAATCAAGCGAACATACAAGTAAAGAGGACAAATCAGTTGAAAGTTCACTTCTACTACACGTGGGGTCGAGTTCCTAAACATTTTAATATAAATATCATTTTCAGATAAAATCATGAACTGAAATTCTTAGGTTATGTGTAGTGAAGGGGCTACAAAATGATGTGCTTTTTGACACGTGATAAAAAAGGACGACATGTAGTCCAGGGGCGGTGTTCTCGCCTAAAAATCGCTCCACCTTCCAATCATCGATCGCCACATCATCATCATCTTCTCTCCAACCGGTCACAAATTCTCGTCGCCCCACCCATTGTCGCCCACCAGTGCGGTGTTCTCACCCCCAAACACCAATTGCCGCCCACTACACCTATCCTTATAAGGTTAGTTTAATAACTTTTATACCCATACACAACCTCACAATCCTAATATCACATTATAAAATTAATTTCTAACTCATCAATCTACATAATTTAACCAATCACAATCTTTTGCACACATTTACAACCCATCCCAACTTAAAAAAAGTATTTTTTTTAACGATGTCCGTTTTTAATAAAATTTATGTCGGAATGTTCATAATTTTTTTAAAAGAAATATCGTGTAGTTAATTATATTTTTTAGTTCCAACATTAAAAGTTAATAGAATAATTAAGTTATTAGGGGTTAGTTTGGATTACAATCTAGGTTTGCTCCACCAATCCAGATTGACAATTTAGATTGCTTTATTTATTTATTATTTTTTTTTAACTTTAGACCCACCGGTCTCATTATGAGATTACGAGTAGTCTAATGGTGGGCTAAATTGTACTATCCATGTCTTTATTGTGTAAAAAATATCAACTCTAACCCCCACACAAACTTGAAGCTATGTAATCCAAACATAACTTGTTTAACCAGTTTATTACTTACTTGAACATGCCAAACTAGTTGCGAGTAGTAATCAAGTTATAAATTTGTTAATCACGTTGACAAATTGTAAAATAGAATAAACCCGCAATAAACATATTAAGTTAACCCTTAATTAAAACCAGTTAAATATAACAACCAAACACAACCCACTTAACAAACCAAACATGTTAAAACCTTACAACTTACAATTTTGTTTTCTTTTATAGAAAAAAGAAAAAGATAAATATAATAATATACTAGACGGGTGCCCGCGCGATGCAGCGGGTGTTTGAACTTGTTAATCACGTAACAAATATAAGTGTTTATGGTTCGGTTAAAACCTTGAAATCATTTAAACCGGTCATTGGTTTGACTTCTTTTTTCCTTTTCTTTTTTTACTTTCGGTTTGTTGGTCGATTTCAAAAATTTCAAAACGTAGTGAACGGTTGGTTCGCGGTTTATACTGGCAACCGGCCATATGAAACCAGACCAGACTGTAAATGTTGAATGCATTTTAATGTTTTTATTGTTAATTATTAGATATGTTTTGTAATATAATTAGATATAGTTAAAATTTAATTGAACATAATCTTTTTATTACAAATAAATTGGCTATACAACTTCAAATTAACCTAATTACAATATGAATCATTTTGTGATCTTTGTTGTTATTATTTCACGTCTTATATCTTCAATTAATTTTTACCATTTATGTGGCTAAAATTATCATTTTTTATTTATAATCCTCTCAAGTATCATATTATGTTGGTGTTTAGTTAAAATTGATGGTACATTTAAATTAATAATTATTTTAAACTAAATTTATTATTAAAGTTAAACTGTGAAACCAAACTAGATCGAACCAGGCTGTTAGTAATGGTTCGGTTTCAACTTTCAATGGTTGAGTTGGTTTTAGACGACAAAAAAATTCAGTATTAACGGTTGGACTCACAAGTTTAACTTAAAAACCATCAAAATCGACACTGAACACCCCTACGTAACATATTAATTTATTTAAAATGAAAAAAATTATAACAATATCATATCCAAATTAAAGAGAACAAAATGCTCGTTTTTATGGTGTAATTTTTTTATAAAAATATTAACGTTTGAAAAGGCTATAGTCGTTTAAAAATCATGGGTGAGAAGTTAATTTACATCTTAAATTAAAAACATAATATGGTTAAAGATGAGGGATCAAACTTATAAGTTGAATGAATTGTGTTTAAAAGACAGGTTTACCCTTAGTAACACATGTACCTCATGCTTTAAGTGTTGTAAATTACTTAAAAATGGGTGTCTTAATTTGCCCTTATTTGGTGTATTATATATAGTATAGATATAATTTTGGTACTTACTAGCTTTGATAGATAA
This sequence comes from Bidens hawaiensis, assembly GCF_021521415.1. NCBI lineage: Eukaryota > Viridiplantae > Streptophyta > Magnoliopsida > Asterales > Asteraceae > Bidens > Bidens hawaiensis. The sequence goes on along the minus strand of NW_027495109.1, from coordinate 82,246 downwards.
ATAGATTGCCATGTATCTCCAATCCAAAACAATCCAATAAAAGAGATTAAATAAATCACTTCGAATTTCATATATAAGAACTACTTGTTCTTTGATAGAAACATTCTACCATATCATGTTCGAGCGAAATATATTAACAGAAAGTGATTTGTCTATAATTCAGAAACCTATCACTGAAAACATGAAACCAACATTGGTTTGTGTGCTTGTGAATTTTTTGTTTAATTTGGCATTAAGGTGAGTTGCGCCTCTCTCAGTATTTACTTTTAACTGCCCCTCTCCTTAAATAGTTAAATGGTTACTTTTTGGCGTGATGACGGTTTATAGAAAATCAAAAGTTATAAGACTATCCTTTATGATGAAAAATATCGATAGCCCTCCACAATGCCACCCTCTCTCGGTGGTATTTCACGCTCTCCACGCCGCTTTCCACCACACCCATAGCATGGAGTCTAATTGTAGTGAATATGAGCTAGCTACAATGAATACCCAAGATTTATGTGAGCACGTTAGTTACTTCTATGTGTTCTTATAAAAGAAGTTGTATCATATATATACAACACTAGTTTTTATCCCTCGTATTACAGGGTTGTTTTATATTATTTGTTATAATGTTTATTTATTTTTTGAATTTATATTTTTTATTGTATGAAAGTTAATAATATACTTATGGTTTGATGATAAATTGTTTCACAAATAAATGAAATATTATAACCCGGTTTAAAAGCTATATGGTTTTGATGAGACCTAAGACCCGTTTATTTCTTTTACTATAAAATTTGTTTTTTATTATAAATAATATTTATGAAAGTTAATAATATACTTATGGTTTGATGAGACCCAAGACCCGTTTATTTTTTTTACTATAAAATTGATTTTAATTTAAATAATCTATGTATCTTTTATAAAATAAATATATATTAATTTTTAGTATATCCTATTTTATAGGATTTTTACATCAATAATTTGGTGAGAATAACTTTTAATTTAATGAGATGTTATAACCCGCTTAAGAAATATTTGGGTTTGCTAAGACCCATACCCATGAATTCGGGTCAAATGCATGAGAAACATTCATTTAAAAATCAAGCAAATATGGTAACTCCAAAAAAAAGGGGAGCGACCACATCGCGACACGTATGATTTTTATGCTTTCGTTTATATATATTATAGATACTTCCTCCGTCCCATTTTAAATGTCATGGGACCCAAAACACACAAATTAAGAAATGTTTGATAGTTTTATTTTATGAGCTGTAAAATAACAATAATGTCATTTAAGTTATTATGGCTAAAAACCATTTTTCTTCCTTGGCTAAAAAATCCACTACATTTTGGCTCTATTCGTAAGGGTACAATTGGAAATTGAATTTATATGTATAGAAATGACATTTAAATTAGGTTATTGGGATGACCAAAAATGAAAAAATGGACATTTAAAATGGGACGGAAAGAGTATAAAATATCACACAAATAAAAACTTATCCACGTAATCAAGCGAACATACAAGTAAAGAGGACATATCAGTTGAAATTTCACTTCTGCTACACGTGAGGTCTGAGTTCCTAAACATTTTGATATATATATATATATATATACATACATACATATATATATATATATATATATCATTTTCAGATAAAATCATGAACCTGAACTCTTAAGCTATGTATAGTGGATAAGCTACAAAATGAGACGTTTTTAACATGTGGCAAAAATAGGCGGCATGTAGCCCGGGGGGCGGTGTTCTCGCCCAAAAATCGCCGCCCCACCTTCCAATCATCGATCGCCACATCATCATCACCTTCTCTCCAGCTGGCGACAAATTCTCGTCGCCCCACTCATTGCCGCCCAACGGCGCAGTGTTCTCGCCCCCAAACCCCAATTGTCGCTCAAAATTGTTGCCCGCTACGCCTAGCCGTTAATGGTGGGCTGATTTGTAATATCCAATATCCATGTTTTTATTTGTGTAAAACAATATCAACTCTAACACACACACACACACACACACACACTTGAAGCCATGAAATTCAAACATAACTTGTTTAACCAGTTTATTATTGTATTTGAACATGCCAAACTAGTTGCGGGCAGTAATCAAGTTATAAATTTGTTAATCACGTTGACAGATTGTAAAATAGAATAAACCCACCAAAAACATATTAACAAGTTAACCCTTAATTAAAACCGGTTAAATATAACAACCAAACACAACCCACTTAACAAACCAAACATGTTAAAACCTTACAACTTACAATTTTGTTTTCTTTTACAGAAAAAAGAAAAAGATAAATATAATAATATATATAATTTTGGTACTGACTAGCTTTGATAGATAAATAGATTGCCATGTATCTCCAATCCAAAACAATCCAATAAAAACATTCCACCTAAGCACCCAAAATCTTTCATACATCATTTCCCTTTTCACAATAACCACTTCCTCAACCAATTAATATATCTCATCAACCTCATCTTCATTCTCATAACTCTTCCTCCATCAACAACCACCATGGCCTCCACCTTCTTATCCGCACCAACCTTCCAAGGCCTCCGTCCACTCAAAAAAGCCACCGACTCCACCACCCTCCTCACCACCAAACCCATCATCACCCTCCCAAAGAGAAAACTCAACACTGCCATCAAGGCTGAGCTCAACCCATCTTTGGTCATCAGCCTAAGCACCGGCTTATCACTTTTCTTGGGCCGCTTTGTGTTCTTCAACTTCCAAAGAGAGAACGTGGCTAAACAAGTGCCTGAGCAAAATGGAGTCACGCACTTTGAGGCTGGAGATACCAGGGCTAAGGAGTATGTTAGTCTCTTGAAGTCAAATGATCCGGTTGGGTTTAATATTGTTGATGTGCTTGCATGGGGTTCCATTGGACATATTGTGGCTTACTATATCTTGGCCACTTCTAGCAATGGATATAACCCTAACTTTTTTAATTAAGTTTGGTTTGGCTGGCTATGATTTATGTTTTATGATTAATGAATGAATGTATCCATTACTGTATATTGGTTGTATTGAAACCTAAGTTTTTTATTTGCCATTTTGTGTTTACATGTGTTAATGAATTCGATCGGTATGGTTTTTACTAGGACTTATTGATCAAGTTGCGGTCTGATCTAGTCTGGAACCGCCACTGATTATACATACTTGGGCTATAGATACATAACTTGGTGTGAACTATAAAGGTAGTGGACTAGAGGTCTTAGGTATTCCCCTACTATTCTTTACACGTACCACGCAAATAAAATGTTTATTTTTCGCTTCATCCTTAGTTTATTTGGATATTATTGTGCTTTTATTAATTGCATCAAGCGACTTTGCTTCGCCCCACCCTTGATCGCCACCTTGGGCATGCTCATACTTGAATCACCGCAATGTTTACCCTAGGCGACACCTTGCTTGCTTTACGACATTGAGAAATTTCAACAACCCTATATGTGCCTTTTCCTTTTCTTTTCATAGTCCCTCCCGCGCCTTTAAAAACTTTGTATGCTTAAACAATTGTGTATACTATGTGAGCTATCAGGTTTGTAACACCACATGCTTGTGGATAATCTTTTTTGTGGTTTAGTAGTTTTCGTGCCTCATTTTCCAGACATGCATGGTCATGGTGATCTCCCCACCTTTATTGTAGTCACTCTCTCCTTTAAGAGTATTGAATACGGCAATAGCTAAAGCAAAGACTTTACGATCATCTCATTCAAGTTATGTCTTTGTCCGTGGTTGTAATTCCACAGTTGTAACCAATCGAGAGAAAGTAGAACAATACTCACTTGAAAGATTAACGATCTCGAGAAATTAGGGTCTTGAACCCTTTCACATCTTGGTTTGTACCATCGGTATCCAATCTCATCTTTTGATCCTTCAATAAATAAAGCTAAAATTTGGAGCTTGTAACTAAGTTCATGTGTTTTGTAAGCGAATATAAGCAAAGTATAATAAATAAACATAAACAAAGTTCACAAGTGTAATTGAACAAACCATAATGAGCAAATATAAATGAATATATGTTCACAAACTTAAATGAACCAATGATTATGTATTTATGTGGTTCGTTGAAATAATATCAAAAATTGGAATTCATGTGCTAATCGTTCGATTCATAAGACTGTTGACTCCAAAGTTTCTTACCTTAGTGGCTTGATTTTCTTTTACATAAGGTATATTCCTTTATAATAAATTTTAACCAGAATATCGTTCTCTTTACTAGAAATAACCGACCCCCTCTTCATGAAGTGAACTAATTATTATTTCCCTTAGGGGTTCAATTTGTACAACGGGCAAGCTTGATGCTGTTAGAAGTAATTAATAAATGTAGAGTTGATGTCATAAAAAAGAAAAAAGAGAGAACTTAAAACTAAGTATTCACGTGTCTATCAAATTCCCTCAAAGTTTTTCCTTTCATTTAAGCTAACCAACATTAATACATGGTTTTGACATTCAAAATGGGGTGGTGGCACAGCTTGTTGCCTGCTTACCTGCCTCTCTATTGTAATTTAATTATTTTTTAAGTAATTGAAATTAAAACAAAAACAAAAATTGTTATAATAGTTTTATGAATGTTAAATTTTTTTCACATTAAATCAAATAAAAACATGTATTAATCTTGTTAACCATTTAGCGATTATATTTTTTTCTTAATTTAACTTAAATTGCACAATTGTGGAATTTGATTATCGTTAACCACGTCTTCTTAGCTATTACATCCTATATTTCAAGTACATTTAAATAGCATAATCAATAAATACTAATCAAAGATTCATTTATGTTATATACTAGCTCCCTCCACCCCCACCCCTCTACGGGCGCGTTGCAGGGGCGTATGAGAAAACCACGTAAAAGACTAAAAAGTATGTGCCCTAAGAACATGAAACATAATTTATTTACAACCAAATACCATCATATCTTACATGTAATTTAATTTTACATAAGTAATCTAGTATCTAGAGTAACAACTTGTCAGTTCCTACTTGTAACTTTGTGAACTAAAAAAAAGGGAAGTTGGTTAAGTTATTATAAATTCTTTTTCAAATAAAATTCAAATGGGAGTATGATTAGCCTGAATAGACCTTGGGTCGTTTACTCTAAGCGGGTCCGAGTCAGTTCTAATTGGATCCATGAACACATTTAGCTAGACATGTCTTGTTCGGGTTTCCTAGCTGGCTGACCCGTTGATAAAAAAATGACAGCCGCCCAAGCTGCCGCACCAACCAATTTGACAAACGAGTGATTCAGATGAAAACAAAAATATAATAACTAAGGTCGCTAACTGTCACCAGTTGAATTATGTATCTGAAGCAAAATTTTAATATTGCATATGAAAAACCTCTTTTACATTATTAAACATGTAAATTATGTGAAAATGAATCAATTTTTTGATGAAAAACATTACAATCTATTGACCAAAATCCAAAAAGGTTCAATTCCATACATCACTTTTCAGGCTAATTCATGTGGAATATAACATTAGGGTTACAATTACAAACAGAACATGAAAACTTATCAAAAAGATCAAGTGAATTTGTGTGTGCTTTATCAATAAAAAATTAAAATTAAGCAAATTGATCAAACGGAGTACCGCATTTATACGACCAGGATGATGATTATAGCTGCACCTGCCAATCACTATGGAAAGAAGGTCATAAACAAATGAAAGTAAAAAAACACAGCAACAACATAAACAAATTTGACCTGATGCCAAACATTATCAAAATAAATTAAATTCAACAATGCAGCAATAACAAACAAGCCAAAAGTCAATCAAAGAACAAACCAAAATGCATAAACAAAAGAAATTCTAAAACCTAATCGATTAACAATAAAAAAGAATTATGGTTCATACCAAGAAGACGAAGTCGGGAATGGTGATGTAAGACCCCAAAGCTTCAACAACGATCGATAAAACATAAAGACATAGATAATGTGGTACACATCAAGCAAAGTAATAGTCTACTATGTTTTAATCTAAAATCGGAGAATTAGGGCAAAGATGACACTGACGTTGCATCCAGTGAACGACTAACACAATATAATGATTAAAAGCAGAACGATGAATGAACATAACAGTAAATGTAAATCGGTGATGAGAAATTGTCTGAGTGAAAAAGAAAAGGGAAGATAACAGGTGAGGCGGTGGAGTAAAAAGTGACATAAATCTAAATTGACACTCATCGGCTAAAAGGTAAAAACACAAGAAGTACAACAACCAAAGCAAAAGATACAACACCAATGCAAATAGGATGAAAATGCAACATAAGCCGCACACGTTACAATTTCAAAGGCAATCTACTTCCAATATTGTAATTATATAAATTTATCTCCCTTAACTTTTAACCTAAAATAAAATAAAATAAAAAAAATTCTCTCCCATAACTTAAAATTTTTTTCTCTCTAACAACTTCAAAGCTTTTAACCTAAAATAACAAAAAGTAAAAAAAAAATGCATAATAATAACAGTTAAGTGTCTTTAAATTAAAAAAAAAAACTTGTTAACAAGCTATCATTTTTTTAACGATCAATAAATAAAATTTGACTACACAGGGTAACTTAATGGTAAATAATGATTACATACGTCCGTGATCACAAACAGTACTGGATAGCTAAGCTGACTATCTTCTGTTTCAAAAATACCCATCATTCAAAGTCCCACTACAATAAAACCAGATTAAAATCAGATTCAAACTTGTAATCTTCATCTTAAATTTTCACATATTTTCCAATACCAATTGACAGGGGAGGCTCGGAGGATGTGCGAGCCGCACCATCGGCCGGGGCACATAAGGTTCGGGGGCACAAACGTTTTTATACATATATATTACATATATATGTCTTTTGGTGTTAAAAATAAGGTTTATATGGTTAATGTGATAATTACATGTCCAAAATGGTTTTCGCTTATAATAAATCAGTCGATAAAAGTTTTATCCATGTATATTAACGAATAAAATATTTTCGTTAAAACGGACCTTTTAATATTAACTCGGCCGAGGTATTTAAATTTTCAGAGACGGTCATGCCAATTGAGGTAATGCTTAAAAGCGTAGAAAAGTTTTTAACGTCTTTGATTTATAACTTAGAATCTTGAATTAATTAAGTATACAATAAAGGCAAATAATCGATGAACGTGTGTTAATAAGAATAATAATTTATAAATGCCATAAAGTCAAAACAATAAAAAGAAATTACAATACTTGGAAATGAATTAATATTCTGTGAAACAATTTCCTTCCTTGGGGTTGATTTCACATCCAGAAACCACTATCAAGCAACATCGCCCCACCTTTTCATCACCGTTAATATTATTATACACTCCCCCAAACAAATCACAATTCTCCAATAACTCAAATTTCAAATCTCACCTAATCAACAACATCCACATCTCAATTCAATTAGATCCATCCGTTAGTTATGGAAGAAGAAGAAGAATGACACCACGTAAGCTAGGGTTTGTTCGAAACCATGTCTGGAACCGATCACAATGACACCGTCATATTACTCCGATCAAACTCATCCTCTTCAGATAATAAGGATTTGGAAGCCCAGATTTCATCTCCCAAATCATCTGCTGTAAGAATTAGTAGTAGTAATAATAGAACTAGTATTAAGCATATATGGAGTAGATTAGATCGAGCCTTTTCGGGGCGAAGGCTTAGCATTAAACGCCGGTCGCCTCGGGCACGCTGGACTGATAATAATAGGGAGCATATTGTGTCGCCTAGAAGAAGTGGAGTGGTTGCTGGCGGTGCTGATGATGAGATTCTCGGTGATGGTGCGCCTCCCGAATGGGCGTTGTTGCTTGTTGGATGTCTTTTAGGGCTTGCCACTGGTTTATGTGTCGCTGCGTTTAATCGTGGGGTGAGTTGCTGCATTTTTTTTAATAATTACATGTGTGATAGGTCTGGTTAAATACATATAGATATAGATCTGAATTAGTTGAACCTGTAGTTTGGCCTTGAACTGAATTTGAATGAGTGATTATTTAGGGTTCATTTTACATGTAAACCTCAGTTAACTTCAATCAGTATGATCACGTTCCAACCTATGTTGTCAAAAGCCTTTCAGGTGAGGTGAGGCGAGGCCATCCGCTCGATCTGGCGACCTTCGGGCCAGTTTTTGGTCAGATTCCAGTGTGATTCTGGCCAAATACTGAAAATTTTAGCAAAATTATGCAAATTCCAGGAAAATGTTGGACAAAGGGTATATCAAGTTGGATAGTATAGTGTTTTATTCGTAGTGGAATGTGAATGAAGTAAACAAAGATTATATAATGAATGAATGATAGAACACAATTAAATAATGATACCTAAGTGTTTGATAATATAGGATCCGATGATCTTGGTGTTGTCAAAATCTCTCCAGGCGCACGCCTTGCTGTGATTTAGGCGATTTTGCGACCTTGGGCCAGATTCCAGCTAGTTTTTGGTCAGATTTCAGTGAGCTTCAGGCCAGATCCTGCACATTTCAGGCAAACTGGTCTGAAACATAAAAAAAGGGTTGGACTCGGCCTAAACTAGCTCTAAAAAGCCTAAACATGTTAAAATCCCAAAAAATGATATGTTTATGCTATGCGCCTTGTTTATCTCGGGCCCTCGCTTTTTAAGCACCTAGGCTCAAGGCTCACTGATAGTGCCTTGTGCCTTTGACAACTATGATTCCAAAAATATGTCATACAGCCCATTTTGTTACAATTGATTATCTGATTCTGATTATTATTTGATATCATGTAATCATTTTTAAAGTACAATGCCAAACACTCCTAATAATGAGATTATGAAAACAGGTGCATGTAATACATGGATGGGCGTGGGCCGGGACTCCAAACGAGGGTGCTGCTTGGCTACGGTTACAGCAGCTGTCCGACACCTGGCATCGGATTCTTCTAATTCCAGTCACGGGAGGAGTTATTGTTGGAATGCTGCATGGTTTGCTTGAAATCCTGGACCAAATAAAGCAGGCAACTCCTGGAAATGGGTCAAGCTTTCTTTCTGTATTCTTTCCGATAGTGAAGGCTGTTCAAGCTGCAGTGACTTTAGGTACGGGCTGTTCATTGGGGCCTGAAGGCCCAAGTGTAGATATTGGAAAATCGTGTGCAAATGGGTGCTCGTTAATGATGGAAAATAATAAAGAACGCAGGATAGCTCTTGTTGCTGCCGGTGCTGCTGCTGGCATTGCTTCAGGTTTTTTGATCTTTCTAAAATTAATGATTATTACCACTTCAAACAGCAGAAAGCTAATTTAAGCACTATTCTTTATTTCAGGTTTTAATGCAGCAGTTGCTGGTTCATTCTTTGCCATTGAAAATGTTTTAAGACCTCTGCGTGCTGAAAACTCACCTCCATTTACAACTGCAATGATAATATTAGCATCGGTTATTTCTTCAACAGTCTCAAACGCTGTTCTTCGGGAAAAACAGGCATTTACAGTGCCCAGTTATGATTTGAAATCTGCTGCGGGTATTTTATCCCATTTAACACTTATCATACAAGTTTATATCATTCTAAATTTCATAATATCATGTTTATGTTTTCGGGATACCAAAAGTATCATATTTACACATGCTATTGTAAAGAAAGTAAAGCTAGTTATGTATACTAGTCTGTTTCACCGAATAAACAAAAAAAGATAACAAGGATAATATTGCCTCAACGTTTATTGTTTACCTTTGGGTATGATATTTTTAGTGTTTGAAAGGGTAAACATGATATTATAAAATTTGAAAACATGTTTTTGTGTATGGATTTTTTATATCAAATAATGGTGTTTACTGTTTAGATAATGAAATCTTATTTATACATTTGCAGAACTACCTCTATATCTGATATTGGGCATGTTATGTGGGGTGGTTAGTGTATTATTCACCCGTTTGGTAACATGGTTCAGTAACGCATTTGAATACATCAAAGAACGGTTTAATCTTCCTGGAGTTGTGACCCCGGCTCTAGGCGGTTTAGGAGCTGGAATAATAGCGCTCAAGTACCCCGGGGTTTTATACTGGGGATTCACAAATGTTGATGAAATTTTACACACTGGAAAAATAGCTTCAGCTCCTGGAATTTGGCTTCTGGCTCAGTTAGCCACAGCTAAAGTTGTAGCCACAGCTCTATGTAAAGGGTCTGGGCTCGTTGGTGGGTTGTATGCACCAAGTTTGATGATTGGTGCTGCAGTCGGTGCGGTTTTTGGTGGCTCGGCTGGTCAGTTGATTAATTCAGCTATTCCTGGGAATAATGCTATTGCTGAGCCTCAGGCGTATGCGTTAGTAATGCTTTTTTCGTTTTTTGTTTAATGATTGGTTTTTTTGTTGGTGGGTATTATTTATGAGTGTGATATTATATTGTAGGTTGGAATGGCTGCAACTTTGGCCTCGGTTTGTTCGGTTCCATTGACTTCAGTTTTACTTTTGTTTGAGTTGACCAAGGATTATAGAATCTTGCTTCCACTTATGGTAATTTTCAAGGAGCATTATTGTCGTTTTACATTTTGCAACAATTTGTTGGTTGAATTTGGAATGCATGAAATTAAGGTGATACACTTAGTTATAAACTTGTAAATGACCTGACTGTTCAGCGAACCGTCGTGAATCGTTTGGTGGGAAGTCCGGTCATTTTTATTAATTTGATAAACAAACGGACATGAACACGGTGTTTCTTTCGTTTAGTTAAACACACGAAACATGACCACATGTCTTGTTTGAATACATTCATTTATGTTCATTAGTTTATGTTTGCTTAAGTTGTTTACATTTATTTATATATTCATTTAAAATTAAACATTTAGGTCCATTTCAATTTTAATCTAGTTCTATTAATTTTTTAGGCTCAACATATTGATGTTCATGTTTACCTTTGGTCAGTGTTCGCTCGGTTTTGTTCGTCCATCTATGTTCAATCATGTTCGTTTGCTTATGTTTTTGTTTACGTTCGTGAACTGTTCGTTTATACTATTAACAAACTAACATAAATGAAGACACTCATTTTCTTAACGAACGGACATGAACAAGAAAACCTCATTTGTTTAATTTTCACGTTAAATCGTCTGTCGGCTAAAGTTAAACGAACGAACACGAATATTCCTCGTTCGTGCTTGTTCCGTTCGTTTACAAGCCAGTTGGTTACATATATTCTATTTTTCTTAAATTAAAATAAAGGTAGTCGTAGTTTATGTACACACCAACTCTAATTTAGTTTTTGAACAAGCTCAATAAATTGAATTATCAGTTTATTTAATAAATGTGTGTTACATGTGTTTTTAGGGGGCTGTTGGTTTAGCAATATGGGTCCCATCTGTAGCGAACCAGTCAAAGGAGAGTGAGGGATCTGATACAAGAAAAGGTTATTCTGTTCTTTCACCTGTTGATAAATTCGAAAATTGGAGACAAACAGGTGATATTGATGACCTGGAACTTTGTATCATAGGACCGGATGATAACCATGAAACAATCGATGAAGATATTGTTCTAGAAGACTTGAAGGTTTTAATCTTTATATTTGGAATTCCTCGTGAAAAATTACATGAAATAGAAATTAACAAATATTTGTTATTCAGGTTTCACCGGCGATGTCAACCATATACCTCAATGTGGGATTATCTTCAACTATTAAAGAGGCTGTACAATGTATGGATAATGGTCAACAAACATGCGTGCTTGTTGTTGACTCTGAAGAACATTTAGAAGGTATTTTGACATATGGTGACATTAAACGTTGCATGTTGAAAAACTATGATGAAATCGATGGTGCCTCTTCAACTCCAGATGTATGTATTGGTTTATATTATCATGTTTTTTATGCACGTTATATCCAGTAGATTTTCTTAATAATATTAAACTGAATTGATTTGCAGTTTAGCGGGTATCTTGTTTCTTCGGTGTGCACACGTGGGATAAACTATCGTGGGCGAAAACGCGGGCTTCTAACGTGTTATCCTGACACTGATTTGGCTATTGCTAAAAAGTTAATGGAAGCAAAAGGAATAAAACAATTGCCGGTTGTACAACGGGCGGTTGATTTTCAAGAAGAAAGAAAACGTAGGATTGTTGGTATTCTTTATTATCATTCAATCTGGAACTGTCTCAGGTGACACAGCTTCTTTAATATTATTTTACTTTTATTATCTTCAATATTTCTATTGTGTTTTTGTCTTTACCATTTTTAATCTTGAACCATTACTGCGCAGAGAGGAGTTGAATAACAGGGGACACACGTATCAACCGAGGTCAGAAGACAGTACCGAAGAGAAGATTTCCAACGGCCATTAATTCAAATTATTGCCATGGGACATGTCAAGCTTTGGTTGCCAAGCTGGCAGATCCTACTGTAGCAGAATTTTGAAATCATAGTCATCAAGATGACTTGAGGGTATACAGTTTCATGAGGATTATCTGTTGATCAAGATGTTACAGTATTATACGTGTAATATGTCAATGCATTATTTTAACAATAGTCATAGGATAATTGGGAAAATGTAGCGAATAAAGCCTAATTTAGTATGTTTTGATGTTCGTGTTTGCGTTTTGTCCTGTCCTTGACGGATAAAATCATAGGCTTTTAGTGTAATATATGAAACATGTTAAAATGGTTGTGTCCGTGGGTTGAACCTGACAAACTGTAAAATTGTGTTATGACATGAATATGGACAAAACACGAGTCCTTACGTGTCGTCGTAAACACGACCTGTTTAATTTGAAATTTTATATTACGTTTCCTTTTCCTTCATATTAATATATTAGCACTATAAATTTGCTACAAAATAGATTGATGCATCTGACATAATTATAAGTTATGTTTGACTTATAAAAGTCAAGTTCATTTAATTGTCTTTTGATATAAGACACACATTTATAAACAGTTATGAATCTAATGGATTAATCCGTCAGATCTATTTGAATATGACATGTTTAGTTGAATTTGTGTTGAATCTAGATGTATACAAATCAGGTTCTTGTCCCAAACGGGTTCGGTTTGGTCAAAGATGGTCAAATTTGTCGTGTCATAAATTTACATGGTTCGAAACTGAAACTAAAACTGCTTTTAAACAAAAAATTTTCCAATATACTTTCACAGTTCTTCATATCAAGTAAAAATTGCAACACAACATGCCATACAATATATAAGGTTGTGATATCTCTACTCATAACAATACCCCCTTAACACCACAAAAATTTAAATCCGCGGTCCAAGCGGCAACCTATTTATGACTTGATGATGATAAACCGATGAACCATCGGTGGCAAGGTTCAAGCCAGAGTCCGACACTGGATCGACCTTCGGCTCACCTTTTGGCACCATCATTCCCATTTCATTTATTTGTCCAAGAAACGAATGAACCGGCATTTTCGCTTGATTAGATACCAACCCAGCCATACCCATTTGAGTCAGGTTTCCCCCATAACCATAGCCATGGAGACCAGGCTGCAAACCGTATTGGGTCCTATCAAACCTAGCCATAGTGTTGTGAACTTGAGACGGTTGAACCGATTGAGCTTGTGTGACGGTGGAGTTATGACTGCTATTATGAGCTGCCGGAACATCATGATTGTGTTTTCCTTCATATGTTGTGATCACGGATTTAAGGTCATGTGAAGCCCGCTCTACGTGTTTCCTCACTGTGCATCCCGTGCTCGTGCACTTGTAGTAACTCCTACATTGAAAATTGTAACACACAAACGTTAATTGCAATTCAAATCTGTTAAAATGGAAATAAGTGTAAACTACTCACGATTGACTCGCTAAAAGCTCAATCGACCCAAGCTTAAACAAGCTTGAGCCTGAGCTTAAACTAAAGCTCATTTAGTAAACGAGCTCAAGCCGTAGCTTCATACACAAGCTCAATTAAGCTCGCAAGCCTATTATTTATATAAATATAATAATTGTTATTTTATTAAAATATATTACATAGTAAATATTATTATATATAACTATAACAAAAATAATTAAATACTTTATATTATATTATCTTATAAACTTACAAAAATAATTATATAATAACATAAATATTATATAATTATATGGCTTAATCGAGCTTGAGCTAATACTAAACTTGGTTAGGCTCCCGAGCTTTACATATATATATATATATATAAAATATTTTATCAATATATTACATAATAAATAAGATTATGTATAATTATAACACAAATAACAAAATACAGTATATGCATATAATTATATATTATGTCATTTTATAAATTTAAAAAATTATATATGTATATTAGACTATTAGTAAAACTTAGTAAATAATAAACGAGTAGAGCCCAGCCCAAGCTCGAGCTTGAAAAGTTACCCGTGAGCCAAGTTCGAGCTTTAGATATAGAGCTTGAAACGAGTTGAGAGCTCTAAACGAGCTATGTTAAGTTAAACAAGCCAAACTCGAGCTTGACACGGTTCGTTTACACCTCTAAAACGGGATAACCTATACCTTGGATTTGGATTTCCTTTAACAACTTTCTGCCCGTATTTACGCCAGCGATACCCATCATCAAGAATATCCACCTCACTCGTCGTTTGCACAACCACTCTCGGCTCCCGGATAGCCCGGGTGGCCCCACTTACATCGGCTGCATACGCTTCAAGTTTTCTGAAGCATCAAACACCATCCACAATCACAAAAAAATTTAAAAACATATTATATAATAAACCGGAATAACATAAAAGACCAATTTACCTTTTTTTCGACTCAGACTCATCCCCTTCACCGTCACCACCCAATGACACATTGCCAGGTGTCACCTGATCAACATTATCGTCATCTTCTCCTTCATCATTGGAAAAAGTCAAAGATACATCCACAGGCTCAACATGACCGGCTGATAACGTCACTTCAAAATTACCATCCTGCCCCCACTCGGTCCCACCTTGAGCATCACCACATGACCCGAACCCTGATCTACGGCCAGGAGGGGGTTTCGAATGATTGTGGGCTCCTTTGTAAATAATCTCGGTGATGTGGCCCTCATGGGACCGCTCCACCTTCTTCTTAACGGGACAATTTGGGTGAGTGCACTTGTAATAGCTTCTCGGATACTCGCTACCCTTCACTTGTTTTTGCCCGTATTTTCTCCAATTATACCCGTCATCACTCGCATGATTACCATTTTCGCCACTCACTAGCTGATCCACAACTTCTTCATTATGTTCTTGAACATTGTTTCCATTAACACCAACATTTTGTGCGGTTTCATTAGCTTGAGACAAACGATACTCGGACTGCCACGTCACAAAAGGTGGATCGACCTAAATGTACATGAAACCCGCAAGAACTATAATAACAAATGTTTTTAACATTTACATAGTACGGTAGAAGATAAATTTAAATCTGAATGATATGATTACCTTGTTGGAAACAGGGGTGGGTTCGGGAACAGGTTTAAATGCAAAAGATGAAGTGTCGAGTTCCTCTAATGAACGATCTTTATTTGGAGCAAATAGGAATTTCCCGGTTGTTGGAGACGGTTGAGCCTGGAAAAAGAAAGTTCAAGAAAACAGCTACAATATTTTTATTTATTTGGCATCATGTGTTGAAAGTGATAATATGAAAATTTAGTACTCATTTTGTATGTAAATCCTTAAAAGCATCACAATTAAGGGGGTTAACAGGCCAGGCTGCTTGTGAGCTACTCAAGAACAGCTCGCTAAGAGCTCAAATCAACCCAAGCTAAACAAGCTCAAGCATAAATTGAAGCTCGTTTGATAAACAATCACAAGCTTGACTCGGCCCGAAGCCTGAACGAGCTTATTATTTATATACAAAATAACTTTTATTTAATATGTAACATATTTACATAACAAATATTATTATACATATAACTATGATAAAAATAACTAGATGTTTTCTTATTTGCCATGTATTCAACAATTTTTTTTACATCGAAATAGAAGGCATACGAGCAATTGAATAATCATATTTTTTTTATATTATTAATATAAAAAATATAATGTTATAACTATAAATTTAACTAAATAAATTTAATACATGTATATAAATAAAATAATTAAATATCTAAACAAGCTGAGCCCAATCAAGCTCAACCTTAAATATTACTCAAGGCTCACGAGTCAACCTTGAGCTTTAGAACTACAGCTAGAAATGAGCCGCGCTCAAGCTCGAGCTATCTGAAGTTAAATGGGCCTAGCTTAAACTTATGACAGCTCGGGCTCAAGTTTGTGCACACCCCTTAATTCACAAAACATAACAATAAACAGATAGCAGTTTTAATAAACTTTACCAGTGAATTCGACAGGAAAACCGGCGAATCCAAAAGAGAAGTCGGACTAAGACCCGCAGGAATCGTCAAATAAGAAGATTCCTTCGCCACATCAGGTCTGATGTTTTCAGTATTTAACCTAGGAGCATTGTAACCAGCTCTAGCAGCCATTCTTTCAACAAGACCCGACCGTGAGCCCGTTACCTTATTCTCACCAAACGGGCCATTTTGCGACCGGAATTGTTTATCCGGTCCATGAAAGGTAAACCCAGTGGCCAGATTATCATCCTTGACTGGTTCATCCACCGGCCCCGAGCCCGCTTCACCCAACAAACCCGAGAAAAAAGACCGTGGGCTCGGGCTCGGGCTCATCCAATCTCCAATTGTCCCAACATGATCATCAAATCCACCCATCAAATGCCCAAATATTAACTAACTTTTCACACTGAAACATAAAACCAAAAACCTGCAATTGGTAACTGATAAAGATTGAAAATTTATGCTACAATTGGAAATGGGTTTTCAAGATTTGGCCCAAATTAAGTGGATCAAAACATTTCAGCATCTGGGTATTCATGAAATCATAAAATAATTCAAACCCAGTTCGTTAAAATCAACGACCTGCACAAAATTGACGAACCCTAAGTAAAATTATTAAAGGAAAAACAGAGGATTGAGGATTAAGAAAAGATGTATGGATGGATGGAAGACAATGAGTCAAAAAAGGGTAAAGTTTTGCCCGTTAAATTGTGTTGAGAAAGAAGAATCGATTCTTGTCGGTCTGATGATTAACAGTTTCTGTGATAAATTCATTCCATGAAAAGTATAAAGAGAAGTCTGGAATCAGGTGTTTTTTCTGTCTGCAGAGGAATGTGATGCTGCTAAAAAACAAAGAAAAAGTGTTGTGGTGGACCATTAATGATTGGCTTCTTCAGAGAGGGAGAGCTAAATTTATTGCATCATCAAAGGTGTAATTATTATTTAACTAATCTTAAACACCATATTTAAGAGCGGACCCCACAGTTTCATAATCGAAGTGATCAGTTTGTGATTCAAATGATCGTTAAAAAATAAATTTAAGAGTGGACGGAAAAAAAGGATACGTTTTCAGTGAAAGTCCTAAAAACACAACTGCAGTTATGTAATCGAGCTGAACTCTTTTATGTATTAAAGTGGAATAGTTGGATTTCTAAAAATGTAAGTGCCTTGGTATGAAGAGCAGAATTGGAAAGCTTTTGACGTTAATCGAGTTGGCAAAACAAAATGTTAATTTTTAATCAACAAGATGTGCTTGTTGTGGGGATTATTTATGATGAATCATCGGATCACCTCTTCCTGTCATGACTCATGTGGTCTTGCTTAAGACGTGTGGCAAAGTATAGCTCAATGGTGCAAGAACACCATTATATTGGTGTTTGTGAAAGGCGGATAACACCCTTATATTCAACCAAAACACCACTATCCTACACATACACATTGTTAAAGAAATAAAGTTTCTTGGGCTTTTGTGGATTCAGACTGAGGTTTTGTCCTCTCGATAGGATGAATGGAGGTCTTTTAATCTAAACTGTCTAATGAATATAACTCCAGGGTGTTCATCACTGTATAGTTGGTTCTAGCCTTCTAGGTGAATTTGTTGTAGACTGTTTATTCTAGATAAATGTATTTATATAATTATTCTATCTGCATATATAATTACTCTATTTAATTATCACGTTTAACACATCATATATATTTATCTAAATGTTATGTTGGATGTTAAAAAAATGTTTAAATGCATTTAGAAAATTAATAATCGGGTATATTATACTAAAAATACGCCTTCTATTTACATTACTTGTATTAAATCTTTGAATAGATTGCTAAAATTAAATACCATATAACTTTATGTAAAGCGTTTTAGTTACTAGCTTATAGGGTATATTGTATGTTTATTTTAGTTTTCTTTGAGCATAATTTAGTCATTAATTTTACGTATTATTAACTAAGTTTTTTCAAGTATTATATTAAAGTTAACTTTAATTAGCATTTATAATATTGTAAAAGTGCTTATAAAATATTAAAAGATTTTAAAATTAACATGTTTAGAATTAAGTTTGAAAACTACTTATTAGCTTCTTCAAAAAGCAATAAGTTAAAGAAATGTTTGAGAATCACAAAAATATTTTTTTATTTAGCTTTTTTTAAAAGGATTAAAAAGTTGTTTTCTAAAAGTCACAAATCCTGACTTTTTAAAACGAGTTTTTTTTTTTTGAAAAACCAATAAGTCAATAAGCTGTTTTGAAACTCAATCACAAACAAATATATAACTTTTGGCTACTAAATACTAAACAATTACTAGGATTGTTCTATCCGGGGGCAATTTTATAAAAATAAACATATTATAAAAAGAATTCACAAAATTAAAGTACCAAGTGAAATTGAGTAGCTTTAACAAAATAAAAAAAATAATAAACTTTAATTGAATGACTACAGTAAAACACTTTAAAAAAACTTACTTATTATCGAGAAGTTTTCTCTATAGCTTAGACCTAATATTTGTTCATTGTATTTGAACTTATGTGTATCAATATATTTTCATGATATTTAGGAGCTATTTTGTTTATTTATTAGTGAAAGAAAGCAACAAACTGTAATACATATAATTTGCATACATACCTACATACATACAATTTATTTGTCCGGTTGTATCTTGGCTTTGAAAAGCTCAAAACAATTACATTTTCAATGGCGGGTTGTGTCGTCCAAAAGATTAAGGCGCTTTTTTTTTTCTTTTTTTTTTTTTGTCATTTTTTTGATCCAAGCTACATAATTTAGTTAAGACTTATTGGTGTAATTGATTTTGTGTGATGCTGCCTTAATTGGTCTTGACTTTGTTTGTCCTATTCTGACGTCCTACTAGTTGTTTGTGGTTTTAATGAATATTTGCCTTTCCAAAAATAAGAAAAGAAAAACTTACTACTTGCCGGGTGTTTGCTTTATTGTCAAGTCATTTTTGGTATTGCCACACAATCAAGCCAAAAAGAGTTGTGCTAGACCATAAGTTGAAGACGGCAATAATGAAAAATAAAACTTATTAAAGCGTGAAGACTATTTATTTGGTTGGAAGCATACGGCTGAAGATTGGACCATATTTAATTGCTATATCACCATTTGCAAAAAAACATAAATTATACTATTTTCAGCCATCTTTCCTTTTTATAGCTCCTCACACCTTTTTTTTCTTTTCTTTCTGGAGCTAGTGTAGCTTTAGACTTTATTTTAAATAAAATCATTTAAATTATTAACGGGTCATTAGTTCAACTGATCATCTCTATTTTCTGAGTAAAGAACCGTGGAATGTTAGGCTAGGTCCTGGGATTTCTTCGAAGAAAGGCTGTACATTAATCTGCCCAATAAAAAATTGAGTTAGGAATTCTTAATTTTCTTTCAACTTTTTATTTGTATATAAATAAGGGTATATGAGTAACTTGAGTTTAGAAAAATAACATGACTTTTAACATTAGTGTCACTGACAAAACATAACATGTTACCATCAAATGGATAGTTAAGACTAAATGCAACTTTTGGAAACTTTCGTATGATCATCTATGTAATTAACTATAGTGATAAACTCGGGTTGAAAGGGAAGAAGAGAGGTATAAAACCAAGTCTCCGTTTTATCAGGATTCGTAAGACCAAAATACTTATTTATTAATTAATACATAATATTACAGATAAAAAATGATTGTGCTATCTGCACCTATTTGAACCATATTTATGTCACTTGACATTTTTTTTAAACATTTAAGTCTATATTCTGTATTTTAAAAAGTTTAGTCAAATATTCCATAATCTCTCACTTACTCGATTATAAACTTTTATTTATAAATAACTAGGAATTTACCCAGCGTGTTGCGCCGGTCAGGTCGGTCTCGAGCTTGAGATGATAAGTTGACGTGAATTCAGTCAGTTTCTTACGATATCAGAACTAAAACAAAAATGACAGTTGATCGGTTTTCGTTACAGTGGTACTGGAACTAAAACAGATGGCACTGACTTTACGTGAATTTGGTCGGTTTCTTTCTCGTTTGTTATGGTACCAGAACTAAAACAAAAAAGAAAAGTGGCATCCGGTCGGTTTCGTTACGTCCGTTATGGTACCGGAACTAAAAGAAAAAAGTAAATGGAATCAAAACCCTAGCATTGTCAGTGTCGGACGTTGATGTAGTGGGTTTACACGAATTCAGTCTGTTTCCATTACGTAAAGAAAAATTGACGTTAGGTCGGTTCTTGAGACGTTCGCCATGCTACGAATACTAAAAAGGAAGATAAATTGATATGGACAAGTTTGGTGTCGCCACTTGGTTAGCGGCACCAAACTTGTCTTTATATATATATATATATATATATATATATTATTGTGGCTTTCCATATTTTTAATCCAGTTATATTTTTATGAGTTAATTGCAGTTTGCACCCTTGTGATAAACATGTTTTTTTTGTTGCAGCCCTAATTGTAACACCTTGACTTCCGGCGGAATATGCCTGGGCGGTACTTACAAATTGCTCAAAAGCTCGTAACACTATTAAAGTAACAATAAATATATTTATTTTATTCCATAATAAAGCAAGTGCACATTGGTTTGAATCAAATAACAATACATCGGAATATAAAGATAACAATTTATTTAAATAATCCCAAAGGTTCAATTTTGTTATCTTCGTTCCTTAGCACTAAAGTTGAAGAATAAGCGGCGCACGTACGTCATGTTGGACCCTCCAGCTTTGATGTTTGATGTACCAACCATAAAGCGATAAACACATTGCACATTATTCACGTATAGTCATAAAAAATAATATTAAAAAAAATATTATTAACATGCATGCCATAATGGCGATTCAGTTTGTAGACAAAGAACATGAACTAAGGAGAAAACATGGTAACATGCTACACCCAAATAATTATAAATCATTAGAAAAAAAGATTATGAAACTCACATGGTAAAGTTAAGCGAGCGAAAGACAAACTAAGAAAATAAATGAGCCGAACCGGACGAGTTTGGTTCTAGACGGGATCCTAGAAAATAATTCTAAGATAAAAAGTAATGTTCATGCAAAATGAAAGAATGCGCAAAAGACACGGATTTGGTTCAAATTTGGAGTTCTAAAGACTTGAAAGAAAAATATATATTTCTCGATAATTAGTTATAAGTGTTCGAAAACCCGGCGGAACCTCAAATAATTAGATTATCTTGGTTAATTTTGTATTGTTTTCATTTTCTTCTGCTTGATTTCCTCAAAATTTTCAATGTTCAATTTGGTTAATTTTTCACATTTTTCAGTTTCTGATTATTAAGTCCAATTAGGTTAGGTTACTTATGTGTAAGTGTTGATGCGGATGCAATTTGATCACTAATGAATGCTAGTGTTCAATTTGTTCATTGATGTAGGTTTTCAATTTGTTGAATTTGGTAATTACTATACATTGTCATTACAGAAGTTAAGTTGTGGTTGGATTAGGTGGGTTGATACGCCAAATTGCCCAAGATGTGAAAATGTAATTCCTGCTTTGATAAGAACCATCAACAAGAAAGAGGAATTGACAAAAGCAAAAGCAAAAGCTATGGAATAATTAAATTAAAGATTTATTTAGGAATCGGTTGCTTGTTCTTTGTTGCTTATGTATTCAACTTTTAACTACTAGTATAGTTTCTATAATGTAACTTCTATGAACCTAATGTTAACTTATGTTGCTACTTTAACTATTATGTTGTATACATATATTTTCTTTCATGTTTTTTGAGTCATCTAATTTTGTCAATTTGATAGCCATGTTGTAAGCATGCTTAATCTAATGAGATTGAAAAGGGAGTTAAGGTTGACGAAGAAGTTAAGGCTAAGGTATAATATAAGGCTGAAGAAGTTGTGGGAGAAACACAACCTAGTGTTGAAGAAATCCAGGATACTACAAATGTGGATCTAGAAATTTTGTATGAAAATCCATACGAAGATTACGATCCTGATGTGTTGAAGAAGGCTTGGAATAACCGGTCTCCTGAAATAGACTAGCTAGACTGGTACCATGATCTGTATGAGGGAGATGACGACTCTAACTCAGAATGGTCAAACGATGATTGTCATTGGAAATAAGCTTGTATTGAACGGATTATGAATTGTGTCATTTGTATTGTCTAGGATATGGTTTGACTTTATTACATATGTACTTCCACTTTGATATGAATCTAACAAGCATTTGACATGCATATTTAGCAGGGATCACAGATGGCACAGAGAAGAAGAAGGATTGTTATATTCTTTATATTGATTTTAATGGTACAATAATGGTACAATATCAATCTGTTTAAATAGACACCTAACATGTTGACTTTACATGGAAACAATATATAAAAAAAAGAAATTGCCAATCTCTTGAAATCTACTTCAACGGTCCATACTTTGCTGTCACTTGGTTGTTGCAATCTTTTATTATTGGAAAAAGATGAGGACATGATCCTTGAAATCGTTGTTTCTATATTAATTTTCTAACACTCCCCCTCAATTTGAGTAGTAAAGTTTCCGATGCTCAACTTGCTAAGAAAATTGCTGAATACTCTTCCATTGACAACCTTCGTTAATATATCTGTCAGTTGGTCTTCAGATCGGACAAAAGGTAATTCTATAACTCCAGTGTCAAGTTTTTCTTTGATAATGTTTCGGTCAACTTCTATGTGTTTCGTACGATCGTGTTGGACATGATTCTCTGAAATTTGTATAGCAGCTTTGTTATCGCACATGATCTTGCTAGCTTCATTTGGAGGGAACCCTATCTCAGTAAGGAGTCTATGGATCCATAAAACTTCTGTCAGTCCTCGTGCAATCCCCCGGAATTCAGCTTCGGCACTAGATAAAGCTACAACCTTTGGTTTCTTACTTCTCTAGGTTACCAAGTTTCCACCAACCAGAGTAAAGTATCCAGCTGTGGATCTTCGATCATATTCATCCCCAGCCCAGTTTGCGTCAGTGTATAGTTGGACCTTCAGATGTTTGTTTTGTTGAAAGAGAACTCCATGGCCTACTTTTCCTTTGAGGTATCTAATAATCCTCGTTACTGCTTCCATGTGGGTAACTTGAGGTTGATGCATAAATTTGCCAACCACACCAACTGCATATGCAATATCAGGACGAGTATGTGAAAGATATATTAGTTTACCTACTAGACGTTGATATCTTCCTTTGTCTGTTAATTCTGCTCCTTCCATGCGGAGCTTATGGTTTACCCTCATTGGTGTGTCGGCAGGCTTGCAGTCAACCATTTCTGTTTCGACTAGAAGATCGAGAATGTATTTCTTCTGACATATAAATATCCCCATTTTTGATCTTAGTACAACTCCAAGAAAATATTTAAGTCTTCCCAAGTCCTTCATTTCAAATTCCGTGAACAAGTTTGTCTTCAATTTCCTCATTTCTTCTTCGTCGTTCCCTGTAATAATCATATCATCAACATACATAATTAAACAAGTAATAAGTGTATGCAGCCGATGTAAGTGAGGCCACCCGGGAGCCGAGAGTGGTTGTACAACCGTCTCAAGTTCACAACACTATGACTGGGCTGCAAACCGTATTTGTTCCTGTCAAACCTAGCCATAGTGTTGTGAACTTGAGACAGTTGAACAGATTGAGCTTGTGTGACACTGGAGTTATGACTACTGTTACGAGCTGCTAGAACATCATGATTGTGTTTTCCTTCATATGTTGTGATCACGGATTTAAGGTCATGTGAGGCCCGCTCTACGTGTTTCCTCACTGTGCATCCTGTGCTCGTGCACTTGTAGTAACTCCTACATTGAAAATTGTAGCACACAAACGTTAATTGAAATTCAAATATGTTAAAATGGAAAGAAGTGTAAACTACTCACGACTGACTCGCTAAAAGCTCAATCGACCCAAGCTTAAACAAGCTTGAGCTTGAGCTTAAACTAAAGCTCATTTAGTAAACAAGCTCAAGTCGTAGCTTCATACACAAGTTCAATTAAGCTCACAAACGGCAAACTTATTATTTATATAAATACTAATAATTGTTATTTTATTAAAATATATTACATAGTAAATATTATTATACATAACTATAACAAAAATAATTCAATACTGTATCTTATATTATTATATAAACTTACAAAAAAAATTATATAATAATATAAATATTATATTATTATATAGCTTAATTGAGCTTCAGCTAATACTAAACTTGGTTAGGCTCCCGATCTTTACATAAATATATCATATTTTATCAATATGTTACATAATAAATAAGATTATGTATAATTATAACACAAATAACTAAATACGGTATTAGCATATAATTATATATTATGTCATTTTATAAATTAAAAAAATTATATATGTATATTAGACTATTAGTAAAACTTAGTAAAAAATAAATGAGTAGAGCCCAACCGCTCGAGCTTGAAAAGTTACATGTGAGCCAAGTTCGAGCTCTAAACGAGCTATGTTAAGTTAAACAAGCCAAACTCGAGCTCGGATCAGCTCGTTTACACTTCTAAAACGGGATAACCTATACCTTGGATTTGGATTTCCTTAACAACTTTCTGCCCGTATTTACGCCAGCGATACCCATCATCAAGAATATCCACCTCACTCGTCGTTTGTACAACCACTCTCGGCTCCCGGATAGCCCGTGTGGCCCCACTTACATCGGCTGCATACGCTTCAAGTTTTCTGAAGCATCAAACACCATCCACAATCACGACAAAAATTTAAAAAACATATTATATAATAAACCGGAATAACATAAAAGACCATTATACCTTTTTTTCGACTCAGCCTCGTCCCTTTCACCGTCACCACCCAATGACACATTGCCAGGTGTCACCTGATCAACATCATCGTCATCTTCTCCTTCATCATTGGAAAAAGTCAAAGATCCATCCACAGGTTCGCCATGACCGGCTGATGACGTCACTTCAAAATTACCATCCTGCCCCACTCGGTCCCACCTTGAGCATCACCACATGACCCGAACCCTGATCTACGGCCAGGAGGGGGGTTTTGAATGATTGTGGGCCCCTTTGTAAATAATCTCGGTGATGTGGCCCTCATGGGACCGCTCCACCTTCTTCTTAACGGGACAATTTGGGTGAGTGCAATTGTAATAGCTTCTCGGATACTCGCTACCCTTCACTTGTTTTTGCCCGTATTTTCTCCAATTACACATGTCACCACTGGTCTGATTACCATTTTTGCCACTCACTAGCTGATCCACAACTTCTTCGTTGTGTTCTTTATTGTTTCCATTAACACCAACATTGTGTGCGGTTTCATTAGTTTGAGACAAATGATACTCGGATTGCCACGTCACAAAAGGTGGATCGGCCTAAATGTACATGAAACCCGCATGAAATATAATAACACATGTTTTTAACATTTACATAGTATGGTAGAAGATAAATTTAAATATGAATGATATGATTACCTTGTTGGAAACAGGGGTGGGTTCGGGAACAGGTTTAAATGCGAAAGATGAAGTGTCGAGTTCCTCTAATGAACGATCTTTATTTGGGGAAAATAGGAATTTCCAGGTTGTTGGAGACGGTTGAGCCTGAAAAATGAACGTTTAAGAAAACAGCTACAATATTTTTATATATTTGACACCGTGTGTTGAAAGTGATTATATGAAAATTTAGTACTCATTTCGTACGTAAATCCTTAAAAGCATTCAAATTTACCAAGCATTTAAAAAGGATTATTTGATCATCACAATTAAGGGGGTAAACATGCGAGGCTGCTTGTGTGCTACTCAAGAACAGCTTGCTAAAAGCTCAAATCAACCCAAGCTTAAACAAGCTCACGCATAAATTGTAGCTCGTTTAATAAACGATCACGAGCTTTACTAGGCCCGAAAGCATGAACAAGCTTACTATTTATATATAAAACTAGTATTCAGACCCGCCGCGTTGCGACGGGGACGAAAAGACAATTCTTTTTACAAATTCAAGTAAATCGTCAATGAACAACAATAGTGATGATTATATTTGTTATCATGATCGTGTTCTTACATAGTTTTGTATGAGATTGTAGGATTGGAGCTCTTAGGTTGAGCTATGTTTCTTATACCAAATGTTTTATAGTAGTCCTATCTAAGCAAAAAGTAGGGGTGATTAAATAAAAATGTTAAATGTGAATTCATAAACAACTTATTTAGTTCATTTGGGTTCCCAATCTTGAAACGCCATGACAGTATTGTTAGAAAATAAAAATAATTATATGGTCAACTATTCATCATTTCCTATTTTATGAAGATTCTTTGACAACCTTACATATTGCATAGTGACCGTTGAAGATCAATCAAGAATAATTCTAGCCATAAACCATGATTGTATTTCCTTTCTTAGTTTCTGGTATTCTATATTTATGTTATTTCTTTTCCTCTCTGTAAGCAACTTTGCAAGAAATATTATTATTTTCAAGATTTCAATTTACAATATGGTATCAGAGCATGGTGACCGATCTTAGGTTTAGCCTCCTTATCATTTACCTTTTTCTTTCAAGCCTTTTCATATCACAGCAGCCACCATGTCCGAAAATAATGATCTTGCATTACAAATCACCAATATTCTCAAAAACAGCCTCAACAATCAAAATCAAAGCCAAAACAAAATCTCTCCGATAGCTTGAAAATCAGCCTCAAGCTTGACAGTCAAAACTACGCCCTATGGGCTCGAGTGATTCGAGTAGCAATTGGGGGTAAATCAAAAAATCTGTTAAGCCACCTTTCAGGAAATCTGGCGCCACCGGACCCAACCGATGAAATATATGAGTGGTGGGAACAAGATGATTTAATAGTGTTCTCATGGTTGATACAAAATATTGAACCCGCTCTTGCAAGTAACTTTACCGAGTTTCCCACTGCCAAATCATTATGGGACGCACTGATTGTTACTTATAGTAGCGGGAAAGACAAGTTGCAAACCTTCGATCTCCATGTTAAAGCCAACGGTATAAAACAAAATGGCTCACCACTTGAAGATTTTTGGATTGTTATGCAAGGTATTTGGGGAGAAATTGAAAGGAGAGATCCAAACCCCATGACATGTTGTCGACATAGCAACTTACAACAAAATCAGGTCAGAACAAAAGCTATTCCAGTTTCTGAACGCCCTTGATCGACAATATGATACTATAAAGAGGGAAATACTTCAATGGGACCCACTACCTTCGGCTGAGGGCGCCTACGCGGCTGTTCGGAAAGAATTGGCACATCAGGGTATATTCGGGACCACCACCGACAACTCATTCACTCAAAACGGTGTGGCGGCTGGATTGGTGGCCAACGGGTCAAACGAATCCGGTGGTCTAGGGTTTTTGTCGAAAGGGCGAACAAGTCAGAAAAACTCAAGCAACAGATCATCATTCCAGCTCGATAAATCAAAATTGAAATGCAACCATTGTGGCATGATGAAACACACCAAGGACCAGTGTTTCAAGCTCGTCGGCTACCCCGAGTGGTGGAACGACGGTCACAAGAAAGGAAATAAGGAAAGAGGAAAAGCTACTTCAACCGTCAGGAATATGGATGATACCGGTAGTGTCGGCGCCGAACAACCAAAAGGCGGTGGCTTCGGTGGAATCGCCTTCGCCGACAATGAGAACGATGGTTTGAGTTCTGATGGAGGTAATGAGTTTGGGAAATTATTCTCAGACCCTTGTTTTTTGAATCATAATTTAGTTGATCCTCCTGCTAAAAAATTGTTAAATAAACCCTTTACAAAATCGGATATTTATAACACTGGTCAAACTTTAGTTAACCATTTTGAAAATAATTCTTTTTTGGAAAATACTCCACCTCAAGATTCTGTTATGTACGAAAATTGTGAAATTAAAAATATGAGTACTTCTAGAATTAAAGAAATAGTATTAAAACCTTGTGGACATGCTAATATGGCCATATATAGTGAAAATTTAGAAAAATCTTGGATATTTGATTGTGGGGCTACCGATACCATGACGTTTGACTTATCCGACATGGTTTCAAAATCTAAACCTAGAATCGACCACATCAAAACTGCCAATGGGGGAATAGTTCCCGTAAAAGGGGGAGGAATTATTGAAATATCCCCAACTTTAAAACTCTCAAATTGTTTTACGTTCCTTCTTTATCACATAAATTGTTATCTATTAGTCATGTGACAAAGTAACTGAATTGCACAGTCCTGATGCATCCCACCTTTTGTATCCTACAAGATATCAGGACGGGAGCGATCATTGGGCGTGGCACTGAATGCCAATGATTGTATTACGTGGAAGAAGTAACTCACCATGGTACTGTGATGCTTGCTCATGGAACTACAAATAGAGAAACTTGGCTATGGCATAGAAGATTGGGACATCCTTCCACTGGTTATTTGCATCTTTTATTTCCTAAATTATTTCCTTCCAATAGACCATTAAATTGTGAAACTTGCATTTTAGCTAAAAGTCATAGACATACTTTTAAACCAAATAACACAAGAGTTAATTTACCTTTTTCCCTTATCCATTCGGACGTATGGGGACCAGCAAAATTTGTTGGAGGAGAACGTTTTCGTTTTTTCGTTCTCTTTGTTGATGATTGCACTCGTATGTCATGGATTTATTTTTTAAAACATAAATCTGAAGTGTTTGATAAATTTACTATGTTTTATGCAATGATACACACAATTTAAAACCAATATTCAAATTCTTCGATCCGATAATGGTGGGGAGTTTATAAAACGATTCAATGAAACAATTTTGTCAAACAAAAGGAATAATTCATCAAACGTCTAGCCCGCACACTTCGGAACAAAACCGCACTGTCGAAAGGAAAAACCTCATTCTATTGGAAATAACTCGGACCTTCCTGATTGAATCTCAAGTACCTACATCCTTCTGGCCAGAAGCTCTCGCTATTGCCACGTATCTTATCAATCGGCTTCCAACAAAAGTGCTTGACCTAAAAACCCCCCTTCAAACTCTTTCTGAATTTACAAAACTGCCACCCGCCCTTACATTGCAACCACGAATATTTGGGTGTTCCGTCTTTGTCCACATACCAAAAATCAATCGAATCAAACTCGACCCATGTGCGAAAAAATGTGTGTTTTTAGGATATTGGGTCAACCAAAAAGGGTATCGATGCTATAATCCAAAAACCCGTCATATGTACACCACCATGAACTAGACTTCCTTGAAACTGAATTCTTTTATGCCTCACACAATGGTCCGGGGAAGAAAGATTATGACACACTGAGTTGGCTAAAATGGGTTCCAAAATGGGCCTCATCATCTGAAGAAGTCAATCACAGTACCCAAGATGAGTCACCGACTTCACAACAATCTGATGAACCAACAATCAGTATTCCGACCCCAAATGCTCCCGACCTGACATTAGAGGTTAGTAATTCTCAAGTGTATGAAAATGTAATAAATTAAGGATCTCACAAAAATATTGATATAACTAAAAATCATGAGACAGATGTAGAACAAGTAGTGTAGGAGGAACATTTAGAAACAGTTCCAGAAGAAACAAGGCAAGAAGAAACCACCGAGAAATATGTTCTTCCACCAAGAGTCAACAGAGGAATCCCAGCAAAACGATATTCCCCAGAGAAACAGTCTAAATCTTCTAGGTATCCTATTGCAAACATAGCCGAAGGGAACCTATCCAAAGAAGCCAAAGCCTTTACATCTTCCCTTTATATGGAAAAAATTCCAACTTCCATGGAACAAGCCCTAGAATCAAAAAATTGGAAGGATGCAATGGATACAGAGATGAAGGCGCTAATGAAAAACAACACATGGGAAAACTGTAATCTCCCTCCAGGGAAGAAACCAGTGGGATGTCGTTGGGTGTTTACAATCAAATATAAAGCAGATGGAACTATTGAAAGATATAAAGCACGATTAGTGGCTAAAGGCTATACACAGACATATGGGATTGACTATTCAGAAACGTTCTCCCCAGTAGCCAAGTTTAACACAATCCGAGTTCTTTTTTCGATCGCTGCAAATGAAGGATGACCTCTTCATCAATTCGATGTTAAGAATACATTTCTACACGGGGAATTAGAAGAAGAAGTTTATATGGAAGCTCCTCCCGGATTCGCAAAATATTTTAAGGAAAAAGAAGTATGTCGGTTAAAAAAATCTCTCTATGGGCTTAATCAATCCCCTCGAGCCTGGTTCGGCAAATTTACTTTGGCAATGAAGAAATATGGATATCATCAAGGCAACTCCGATCATACGTTGTTTATTAAACCAAGAGGTAAACTTGTGACTTATTTAATTATTTATGTTGATGACATGATCATTACAGGGAACGATGAAGAAGAAATGAAGAAGTTGAAGACAAATTTATTTACCGAATTTGAAATGAAGGACTTAGGAAGACTTAAGTATTTCCTTGGAATTGAGGTACCGAGATCAAAAAGGGGGATCTTTATATGTCAAAAGAAATATATTCTCGATCTTCTAGCTGAAATAGGAATGGTTGATTGCAAGCCTGCCAATACCCCAATGAAGGAGAACTAGAAACTACGTATGGAAAAGGAAACCGAATTAACAAACAAAGAAAGATACCAACGCCTGGTAGGTAAATTAATATATCTTTCACACACTCGTCCTGATATTGCATATGCAGTTGGAGTAGTTAGCAAGTTTATGCATCAACCTCAAGTTACCCACATGGAGGCAGTATTGAGAATTATTAGATATCTCAAAGGAACAGTGGGACATGGAGTTCTGTTTCAGCAAAACAAACATTTGAAGGTCCAACTATACACTGATGCAGACTGGGCGGGAGATCAAGATGACCAAAGATCAACATCAGGATACTTCACTCTGGTTGGCGGAAACTTGGTAACCTGGAGAAGCAAGAAACAAAAAGTTGTAGCCTTATCCAGTGCCGAAGCCGAATTCCGAGGGATTGCACGAGGTCTGGCAGAAGTTCTATGGATCCATAAACTTTTAACTGAGATAGGGTTTCCTCCAACCGAAGCTAGCAAAATTATGTGTGATAACAAAGCCGCTATACAAATTTCAAAGAATCCTGTTCAACATGATCGCACAAAACACATAGAAGTTGACCGTAACATTATCAAAGAAAAACTTGAAACCAGAATTATAGAATTACCATTCGTTCGATCAGAAGACTAATTAGCAGATATATTAACAAAAGCTGTTAACGAGAGAATCTTCAACCAATGTCTTGACAAGTTAAGTATCGGAAATCCCACTACTCAACTTGAGGGGGGTGTTAGAAAATAAAAATAATTATATGGTCAACTATTCATCATTTCCTATTTTATGAAAATTCTTTGACAACCTTACATATTGCATAGTGACCGTTGAAGATCAATCAAGAATAATTCTAGCCATAAACCATGATTGTATTTCCTTTCTTAGTTTCTGGTATTCCATATTTATGTTATTTCTTTTCCTCTCTTTAAGAGACTTTGCAAGAAATATTATTATTTTCAAGATTTCAATTTACAATAAGTATGAACTTCTTAACAAATCTCTAAGTACAAAACGTTTCAGAAAAAAAAAGAAAAAAACCAAAGATACCCAAATAACATAACCCATTCAAATCCTAAAATTGATACAAAACTTGATGAAATAGTAGCAACCAACAATATCAACTGTTCAAAACCACCGCATAGAACATGAAATTTTGGGGCAAAATATACAGATACTTGTTCAAACATTTTATCAAACAGTTGGTGTGGATAATCGAAATAGGGCTTAGCGTGCAGACATTTGTTAACGACTATTAAACGGGCACTGCCATTGCTAACTTTCCAAAATCCTCATTGGCTTTCATTATCTTTTTTATACGTGCATGCATATAAATAGATCATCCTTCTAGTAGCGTTCTTATAGTTTAGAAAAATACAAAGCACTTGCTATCTCAAAACATGTAGTATTCATAATTTTTTTACAATGTACACTAATTCAAACCAAAGATTTATTAAATGAAATCCGCATAAAAAAATACCTCGTTAGTGACTTATAAACCATCACAGCCTGAAAATATTAGCAAACAATAATACATTGTGTACAAACAATAATAGAAGCATGTTCAAAAGGAATAGTGAACTTGAGAGTTTATCACCCAAAATCTAGACTCAGATAATCATCACAGTCATCGAGTCAAAGCGAAAGGCGGTCGGAGTCGCCGGCAACGGCAGACCAACACCCACCCTCCATTTCTATCTATAGAATCGACATGCACCGGTCTCCGCCACCGTCGTCGCCTCGGGTTCCAAAATGGAATCTGGAAACAGTTGCAACATCATGGTCTATAACTGTTGCAGATGAAGAGTAGAAGAGACGAACAGTCACCGTCCACTGCGCTGCCATAGACGGCCAGAAAGCCACCGGCAACGCAGGGCAACAACTATTATTCTCACACTCTTTTTTTTTCTCTCTTTCTCTACGAAACATGATACCATCATAGTATCCGCCGCAAAAGCCTACGACTCATCCAAAATATATTCGTCTGGTTTCTATGAAGGTTCAAAAAATATGAAACATGGAACTATGGAAGCACAAAAGGGTGAAAGAGAGCAGAACACGTGTGAAGTCAGGCTATGTGGAAAGCATGCGTGGAAACAAAAGAGCTTAATCAGGCTTCACATAGGTACCACGTGGGTGGATCACAAAAACTCTAGTAGGTTGTAACTGGTAAGCCATAACAATGCATACTGTACAACTTATTTATGCAGCGAAGAAGCATGAATAATAATGACATTCGGGTACAAAACACCTTGCATAGGGTACAAACAGGAATGCAACAGGAAGTTGTAAATTAGTATATATATATATATATAACTTGTATTTAATATGTAACATATTTACATAACAAATATTATTATACATATAACTACGATAAAATAACTAGATGTTTTCTTATCTGCCTCGTATTCAACAATTTTTTTTACATCAAAATAGAAGGCAAACAAGCAATTGAATAATTTTTATAATATTATTAATATAAAAAATATAAAATGTTATAACTAAAAATTTAACTAAATAAATTTAATACATGTATATAAATAAAATAATTAAATAACTAAACAAGCTGAGCCCAATCAAGCTCAACCTTAAATATTACTCAAGGCTCACCGGTCAAACTTGAGCTTTAGAACTAGAGCTAGAACGAGCCGAGCTCAAGCGCAAGCTATCTGAAGTTAAACGGGCCTAGCTTAAACTTATGACAGCTCGGGCTCAAGCTTGTGCACACCCCTTAATTCACAAAACATAACAATAAATAGATAGCAGTTTTAATAAACTTTACCCGTGAATTCGACAGGAAAACCGGCGAATCCAAAAGAGAAGTCGGACTAAGACCTGCAGGAATCGTCAAATAAGAAGATTCCTTCGTCACATCAGCGCAAGGTCTGATGTTTTCAGTATTTAACCTAGGAGCATTGTAACCAGCTCTAGCGCCATTCTTTCTACAAGAACCGACCGTGAGCCCGTTACCTTATTCTCACCAAACGGGCCATTTTGCGACCTGAATTGTTTATCCGGTCCATGAAAGGTAAACCCAGTGGCCAGATTATCATCCTTGACTGGTTCATCCACCGGGTTTACCTTTCATGGACCGGATAAACAATCCAGGTCGCAAAATGGCCCGTTTGGTGAGAATAAGGTAACGGATCAAAACATTTTAGCATCTGGGTATTCATGAAATCATAAAATAAAACAAACCTAGTTCGTTAAAATCAACGATCTACACAAAATCACAAAATCTACGAACCCTAAGTAAAATTAAAGGAAAAAACAGAGGATTGAATGATTGAGATTACTCACCTGATTAAGAAGAGAAAAGAAAAGATGGATGGATGGGAGACAATGAGTTTGCTTTTTAAATTGTGTTGAGAAAGAAGAATCGATTCTTGTCGGTCTGATGATTAACAGTTTGTGTCATGAATTCATTCCATGAAAAGTAAAGTAAAGAGAAGTCTGGAATCAGGTCTTTTTTTTGTCTGCAGACAGTGACGGATCCATGAATTTTTTTTGGGTGGTGCACTACTTTTATATGTTTCAATTTCACCGAGTCGGGTATATAAAATTCCGGGTCGGTTTGAGGTTCGGGTCGGTTCGATGGTTCGGGAAAAGTTCATTACATAATAAAAATACGATAAAATAATAAAAGAGACACCGTCATTAGAAATTAAAAAACACATAATATCAATACAATAGTCTTTATGAATTAAAAAAATGCTTATAGTTGTTCCCTACGAGCCTTCATCTTTTGAAATCGTTGCATTACTTCTTCAACCGAAACTTGTTGGAGGAATTCCCTTTCAATGTAACAAATGCAAGAATCGTTCATGTATTCACCACCCATCCTATTACGCAAATCCGTTTTCACATTCTTCATTGAAGAAAAACATCTTTCAACACTTGCCGTTGCAACCGGCAAAACCAATGATAACTTTATTAAACGATACACTAACGGATAATCAATGTGTAATCTTGTTTTCACCATCATTTTAGCAAGATCACCTAAGCCACTCAAGTTGGCAAACCGCTTATCTTCTTTCACGTTAGTCATGTAGTGGCCAAGTTCATATACAAGCTTATCCTTTTCATCAAAATCAAAATCACATGGATACATCTCGGCCAAGTTTATCAAGTTTACTTTACTAAAGGCACTAAAATTACAAGACGGGCTCAAAGAACTCATATTAGTAAGCAATTTAGTGGTTACCTCATTAAAGCGGCTTCCAAGCTCTTGAATTTGCATATCGAGAACCGTGTTGAAATTATTAACCACATAATGATGACGATTGGTGATACCGGTCTTCTTTCTTTTAAATCTCGGGTCAACATACTCGGCTTCCATATCAACCACTTCAATTTCATATTTTTCACAAAAGGATGTGACATCTTCCAAAAGTGAGTCAAAACCTTCAAGTCGATACCTTTTTAGGCCTTCATCAGTTAACTTAACTAGCTTAATATGCCGAAGAATTTTCTTTCAAAATTAAAGCTTTCAAACCATTAAACTCACCGGACATGTTGCTTGCACCGTCATATCCTTGGCCTCTTACCCTACCAATACTCAAGTTGTGGCGAGCAAATAGGTCATCAATTGCAGCTTTAAGAGATAACGCGGTTGTTTCCATAACATGAACAAGGCCAATAAATCGCTCCTTCATAAATCCTAATTTATCAACATATCTTAAAACCACGGCCATTTGTTCTTTTTTAGAAATATCTCTCGATTCATCAACTAATATGGAAAAGACATCATCATCAAGTTCTTCAAATATCCTCTTTAATACTTCTTCTGCAAAACAATTACAAAGTTCTTTCTGGATTGATGGAGACGTCATTTGATTATTCCCGGGAGCATTACCCAATATAACCTTACCAATTTCTTCACTTAGTTCTCCAAACACTTTTAAGAACTCAATAAAATTTCCCCTGTAAAGAGATTCTTCAGACTCATCATGATCACGAAAAGCTAATGAACCATTCAACAATGCTTTGGTAAGTCTAGCCGAAGCATGTAATCGGATTCTATATTGTTTTTTATGTAGATCTGTTCCCTTATCAATGGCCACAGGTATAGACTGAGCTTGGTTAAGTAAGTCTTTCCCCTTTTTACGTGCTTTGTTGTGAAAACTATTGATTTTTCCAACATGATTGCTAAATTTCTCCCGACACCTATTCCAACATCGCAATCCTTCACTTAGAAATGCATCATTTTGTCCACTTTTCTTAAACAAGTAACAATGCAAACAATACACTTTATCCGCTTTGACACTATATTCCAACCAATTTCCAAATTCACTAGTGTACCATTCCTCATTAAAGCGTCTTAATTTACCACTAAAATTTGTTAGAGGACAATCATGCCTGGTTGGTTGACATGGACCTCTAAGTAGATATGCCCGTCTAATTTCATCTTTTTGACTTGGGTGATAAGATGAAATTGGTTGCCTTTCGAAAGGATCCCATGGTAGATCATCCAAATTTATTTTTAATGGTTTACTACTTGAAGATGATGATCCAAGGTTCGATGGTTCACTTTGATAATATTTCTTCATATTCAAAATACCTACAAATCAACAATTTCAAACTAACAAATTTAAAACTAAGAAACTAACAAAAACTAACAAACTAACAAATTAAAACCAATAATCTAACAAACTAAAACTAAATTTAACAAATAGCTTAACAATTAAGTAGTTAACACTTAACAATTATGAACAATTAACATTTAACAATGAATTAGTACCTTCAAAGTGGGAGGATTCGAGACTCCGAGTAAGAGTAGGTAGTGGCAGGAGGACGGAGATCAAAGACGGGCTAAGTGGTTGATAGAGTGATAGGGATGGCGTTGCGGTTGGTCAGAGGTTGTGCGGGGCAGCGGGAGTGGCTGAGGGAGGCTGCTGGCGCCAGCAGTGGACGGTGGTCAGTGGCTGAAGTGTAAACTGGTCTGCTGTTGCCTATTTGCGAAGAGAGGCGCTGCTTATGTTTGTTATAAAAAAACCCTAACATCAGTTAGGGTAATTAGTAAGAAACAAAAAAAAAACTATAAAAACGGGAATAGAACCTGCGACCTCCGGGTTACAAAACCCACAAACTACCAGCCGGGCAAGCACTTTATATGTTTTTAAGGTGGTTCCTGTATAATTTATAGGGTGATTCCTTTATTATTTTCTATATATAAATACACTATAATTTCGAAACTCGGATGGTTCCGCGAAACCACCCGTTACTACCGTAGATCCGCCCCTGTCTGCAGAGAAATGTGATGCTGCTAAAAACAAAGAAAAAAGGTTGTGGTGGACCATTAATGATTGGCATCTTCTGAGAGGGAGAGCTAAATTTATTGCATCATTTAAAGTGTAATTATTATTTAACTAATGTCTAACACCATATTTAAGAGCGGACCCCGCGGTTTCATAATCGAAGTGGTCTGTCAGTGATTTAAATGATCGTTTAAATAAATTAAGAGTGGACGGAAAAAAGGATATTTTCGGTAAAAGTCCTTAAAACAAGGTTGTAGTTATGTAATCATCGGATCACCTCTTCATGTCATGACTCATGTGGTCTTGCTTAAGACGTGTAGCAAAGTATAGCTCAACGGTGCAAGAACACCATTGTTTGTGAAAGGCGAATAACACCCTTATATTCAACCAAAACACTACCGTCCTACACATACACATTGTTGAAGATTTAAAGATTTTTGGGCATTTGTGGATTCAGACTGAGGTATTTTCCCCTCTATAGGATGAATGGAGGTCTTTTAATCTAAACTGTCTAAGGAGTATAACTCCGGGTGCCCATCACTGTATAGTTGGTTCTAGCCTTCTAGGTGAATTTGTTGTAGACTGTTTATTCTAGGTGAATGTATTTACATAATTACTCTACCTGCATATATGATTACTCTACTTTATTATCACGTTTAACACGTCATATATATTTATCTAAATGTTATGTTGGATGTTAAAAAAATGTTTAAATGCATTTAGAAAATTAATAATCGGGTATATTATACTAAAAATATGCCTTCTATTTACATTACTAGTATTAAATCTTTGAATAGATTGCTAAAATTAAATACCATATAACTTTATGTAAAACGTTTTAGTTGCTAGCTTATAGGGTATATTGCATGTTTATTTTAGTTTTCTTTTGAGTATAATTTAGTCATTAATTTTACGTATTATTAATTAAGTTTTTTCAAGTATTATATTAAAGTTAACTTTAATTAGCATTTATAATATTGTAAAAGTGCTTATAAATATTAAAAGGTTTTAAAATTAACATGTTTGGGATTGAGTTTGAAAACTACTTATTAGCTTTTTCAAAAATCAATAAGTTAAGGAATATTGGTTTTTAATACTCTCAATTTTCCCTCCTTGGTAGATAATACTCCCAACTTTCGATTTGTCACCCACCACTCCCAACTTTTAACCTATTTTCCTGTACCACTCCTCGTCTAAATGAACACTAACCTCGTTAATGTTTTGGACTAAAAATGTCATTCAATATAGTTGAGGGGGGTAAAACAGAAATTTTATTTTTAACACACAACCTCCATTTCCGGTGACCTCGTTTTTCCGGCGACCTCTTTATTTCCGACGAATTTGAGTTTTCCAACTACCTCGTCTTTCAGAAAATGGAGATGGTTTAGAGGTGTAAAAAGGTGATGGAGATCATGAAGATTGTGCACCGGTGGAGATATGATGAAGATGGTGCTCGCCGGAAACCTGCAACTCAATTTTCCGGCACGCAGGCGATCCCGGTAGGTGGCTGGGTGAGACACTGGTGGGGGGGGGGGGTTTGCGGTTTTGGGGCGGTGGGCGGTGAAATGATGGATATGGTGTTCCCCGGTAACCTGCAACTCGCCGGAAAACTCAAATTCACATGTGAAGCTCGGTGAGATGATGGATATGGTGTTCTGAAAGACGAGATAGCCGGAAACTCAAATTCTCCGGAAAAAATGAGGTCGCCGGAAAAACGAGGTCATCGGACTTGGAGGTTGTGTGTTAAAAATAAAATTTCTGTTTTACCCCCTAAACTAATTTGAATGACATTTTTAGTCCAAAATATTAACGAGGTTAGTGTTCAATTAGACGGGGAGTGGTACAGGAAAATATGGTGAAAATTGGGAGTGGTGGGTGACAAATCAAAAGTTGGGGGTGTTATCTACCAACGAGGAAAAGTTGGGAGTATTAAAAACCAATTTCCCATAAGTTAAAGAAATGTTTGAGAATCACAAAAATATTTTTTGTTTAGCTTTTTAAAAAGGATTAAAAAGTTATTTTTCTAAAAGTCACAAATTATGACTTTTTAAAACGAGTTTTTTTTTGAAAAAACCAATAAGTCAATAAGCTGTTTTGAAACTCAATCGCAAACAAATATATACTTTTGGCTACTAAATACTAAACAATTACTAGGATTGTTCTATCCGGGGGCAATTTTATAAAAATAAACATATATAAAAAGAATTCACAAAATTAAAGTACCAAGTGAAATTGAGTAGCTTTAACAAAAGAAAATAAAAAATAAATAAAATAAACTTTAATTGAATGACTACAATAAAACACTTTAAAAAAACTTACTTATTATCGAGAAGTTTTCATTATAGCTTAGACCTAATATTTGTTTCATTGTATTTGAACTTATGTGTATCAATGTATTTTCATGATATTTAGGAGCTATTTTGTTTATTTAATACTGAAAGAAAGCAACAAACTGTGATACATATAATTGCATACATACCTATATAGGGAATAGGGATGAGCACGGTACCGGTATCGAAAATCTCGATCTCGAAATTTGCTAATTTTTGGTACTGGTACCGAAATATTCGGTTCAGTACCGGTACCGGGACGGTCCCGGGATTATGCCGGTACCGAAGGTAAAAAATCGGGAAATACCGGTAACGTACCGGTACCGTTATCTTATCGATTCCGAAACTTAAAACTTTTGTACCGATTCGGTACCAAATCGGTACCGATTTCGGTACGGTACCGGTACCAATCGGTGGTACCGGTACCGATTTTGCTCATCCCTACCAAATCGGTACCGATTTCGGTACGGTACCGGTACCGATTTTGCTCATCCCTACCTACATACCTACAATTTATTTGTCCGGTTGTATCTTGGCTTTGAAAAGCTCCAAACAAATTACATTTTCAATGGCAAGGAGTGGCGGATTGTGTCGTCCAAGAGATCAAGGCGCTTGAGTTTTTTTTTTTTGCTCAGAAGTCGATCCAAGGTAAATACTTTAGTTAAGACTTATTGGTGTAATTGATTTTGTGTAATGTTGACTTAATTGGTCT
Source organism: Bidens hawaiensis (assembly GCF_021521415.1). Lineage (NCBI taxonomy): Eukaryota > Viridiplantae > Streptophyta > Magnoliopsida > Asterales > Asteraceae > Bidens > Bidens hawaiensis. The sequence goes on along the minus strand of NW_027495109.1, from coordinate 42,207 downwards.
TGGCTTTGTTTGTCCTGTTCTAACGTCCTACTAGTTGTTTGTGGTTTTAATTAATATTTGCCTTTTCAGAAATAAGAAAAGAAACACTTACTACTTGCCGGTAGGGATGTCATTTTTACCCGAAACCCGAAACCCAATATGAGAAAACACGTACCCGAACCCGAACTAACCCGACTCGAAAAACCCGAACCCGAGAAAAGACTAACCCGAACCCGTACCGAAGTAATTCGGGTTGGTTCTCGGGTTTGATTTATAAGTTTCGGGTCAACCCGAATAACCCAAATAAACTTTTTGTTTTGAAATTAAATATATTTTTAGGTATAATAGGCTTAATCTTAGCCACTAACGTTATCAGAATCTGATCCTAATCTCAACTATTAAAGATCGATTGTTTATTGCTAATTTATGTTTTCCGTTTATTAATAACAGCAGCCGTAATCGAACAACCAAATCACGTCCGACTGAAGACGGTTATGGTTAGAGTTAGTTTTACTCTTCTTTTGGATTTTTTTATCAAGTCATGTTGGTTTATTATTTGATTATTTGCTTACGAGTAAAGAATAATATGTTGTTTTAATTTTAGCATTGTAGTTTTTTAAATTTTTTTGTTTTTTGTTTTGTTTTATAGGATAATCGAAACCCGATTAACCCAACCCGAAAAAACCCGAACCCGAAGTACCCGAACCCGAAAAACCCATGAGAGATTTGAGTTGGGTTTCGGGCCAATATTTAAAACTTTGAAACCCGAAGAACCCGACCCAAAAAACCCGAAACCCGAAAAACGAACCCGAAGAACACCCCTACTAGCCGGGTGTTTGCTTTATTGTCAAGTCATTTTTGGTATTGCCACACAATCAAGCCAAAAGGGGTTGTGCTAGACCATAAGTGGAAGACGGCAATAATGAAAATAAAACTTATTAAAGTTGAAGACTATTTATTTGGTTGGAAGCATACAGCTGAAGATTGGATCATATTTAATTGCTATATCACCATTTGCGAAAAAAACATAAATTATACTATTTTCAGCCATCTTATTTTATAGTTTCTCACACTCTTTTTTTCTTTTCTTTCTCGAGGTAGTGTAGCTTTAGATTTTATTTTGAACGATCATTTAAATTTAAATTACTGACGAGTCATTAATTTATCTGATCATCTTCATTTTCTGAGTGAAGAACCATGAAATGTTAGGCTAGGCCTAGGATTTCCTCGAAGGAAGGCTCGTACATTAATATGCCCAATAAAAAATCGAGTAAGGAATTCTTAATTTTCTTTCAACTTTTTATTTGTATATAAATAAGGGTATATGAGTAACGTTATTTTAAAAAATAACATAACTTTTATCGTTAGTAAGTGTCATTGACAAAACATAACATGTTACCATCAAATGAATAGTTAAGACTAAATGCAACTTTTGAAAACTTTCGTATGATCATTTGTGTAGTTAACTATAATGATAAACTCGGGTTGAAAGGGAAGAAAAGAGGTATAAAACCAAGTGTCCGTTTTATCAGGACATGTAAGACCAAAATACTTATTTATAAATTAATCCGTAATATAACAGATAAAAAATGGTTGTGCTACCTGACACATTTTTAAACCATATTTGTGTCAGTCGACAATATTTATTAATCTTTAAAGCCTATTTTCTGTATTTAAAAAGAATATTTCATAATCTCTCACTTACTTGGTTATACTTTTATTTATAAATAATCGTGGCTTTCCATAATTTTAATCAAATTATATTATTATGAGTTAATTGCAGTTTGTACCCTTGTGGTAAACACGTTTTTTTTGTAGCCGCCTTAACTGTAACACCCCGACTTTGGGCTGAATATGTTGGGGTTGTACTTACAAATTGCTCATAAGCTCGTAACACTATTAAAGTGATAATAAGTATATTTATTTTATTCCATAATAAAGCAGGTACACATTGGTTTGAATCAAATAATAATACATCAGAATATAAAGATAAAATTTATTTAAATAATCATAAATGTTCAATCTAGTTATCTTCGTTTCTTAGCACTTCATCAATCAACCTGTAGCACGCTAATAATAATATATTTTGTCAACATGTATGCTGGTGAGGTTTCATATGTTTGATATATAGATAATACAAAAATGTCTGTCGATTCACATGTCACAATGTAATATATCCAATCATAAAGTAAATGAAAAACAACTAAAATCGTCCCGTTCCCCGACCAAAGTTAAAGTACTAGGGGTAGGGGTGAGCAATTTGCGGTTCCAAACCACCAGAACGGAGAACCGGAATCGAACCGAACCGATAGATCCGAACTGTATTATCGTATTTCGGGTCCGGTTCCGGTTCTTAAATTTAGGTGAAAACTATTCCCGGTTCGGTTACGATTAGAACCGGCGGTTCCAATTATAGAATCGCTAGAACCGGGTTAGGTTTAAATTGAAGATTATATTTAATACCTATATAATTAGTAGGCTTTCCAACTTTCATGTACTAGCAACCATCCACGTTCTCACTTTCCCGGTTATATACAATCCCTTAACAATAATCATTTTTCACTGCCCTAAATCTGTTTTAAGATATAATTGTTATATGTAATATTTTGTGTCATTCTAATCTATTCTTAATCCCATCCATTAAAATATAATATGTTGATATGATAATGTTTTATTTCCGGATTGTAGCTTGTTTCTTGCACCTTCTAATAGTTTATATTTAGATGTTTAATTGAAAACCGGTTTCGACAAGAACCGTTTACACAAGAACCAATTAACTCGGTTCTGAAACGGCCTGGAACCGTTAAAATACGGTCCGGTTCCGGTTCTTATATTTAGAATTTAATGGTTCCGGTTTGGTTCCATTTCAGTCCGGTTCGGTTCAGAACCGTTGCAAAACCCTAATTAGGGGAAATGATACCATTATCCATTCCAACCAAAGTTAAAGAATAGGTGGCGCAGGTACATCACGTCTGACCCTCCAGCTTCGATGTTAGATGTACCAACCATAAAGCGATAAACACATTGCACATTATTCACGTATAGTCATAAAAAATATGAAAAAAATATTATTAACATGCATGACATGATTGTGAATCAGTTTGTAAAGAAATAACATGAAATAAGGAGAAAACATGGTAACGCGCTACACCCCAAAAAATTGTAAAGCATCATAAAAGGGGTTATGAAACTCACATGGTAAAGTTAAGCGAGCGAAAGACGAACTAAGTAAATAAATGAGCTAAACCGGACGAGTTTGGTTCTAGACGGGATCCTAGAATAATTCTAAGATAAAAAATAATTTTCATGGAAAATGAAAGAATGAGTAAAAGACATGAATTTGATTCAAAGTTTGGAGTTTGAAAGACTTGAAAGAAAAATATATATTTCCCGATAATTAGTTATAAGTGTTCGAAACCCTGGTGGAACCTCAAATAATTAGGTTAGCTTGGTTAATTTTGTATAGTTTTTCATTTTCTTGTGCTTGATTTCTTCATAAATTTTAATGTTTAATTTGATTAATTTTTCATCTTTTCAGTTTCTGATTATTACGTTTAATTAGGTTAGGTTAATTATTTGTAAGTGTTGATGTGGATGCAGTTTGATCACTAATGCATGCTAGTGTTCAATTTGTTCACTGATGTAGGTTTTTAATTTGCTGAATTTGGCAATGACTATACATTGTCATTATAGCAGTGAAGTTGTGATTGGATTAGGTGGGCTGATACGTCAAATGGTCCAAGATGTGAAAAGGTAATTGCTGCTTTGATAAGATCTATCACCAAGAAAGAGGAATTGGCAAAAGCAAAAGCGAAATCCATGGAATAACTAAATGAAAGATTTATTCACGAATCGGTTGGTTGTTCTTTGTTTCTTATGTATTCAACTTCTCACTACTAGTGTAATTATATTATGTAACTTCTATGAACCTAATGTTAAGATTATGTTGTATATACATATTTTCATTCATGTTTTCAAGTCATCTAATTTTGTCATTTTGATAGCAATGTTGTAAGCATACTTAATCTAATGAGGTTGAAAAGGGAGTTAAGGCTGATGAAGAAGTTAAGGCTAGGGTGTAAGGCCTCGTTCCCGGTGCCCTACTTTAGTGTTAGATTTACTAATAAATACAGTTTTAAATATTATAGTTAATAAAAACTTTCGCGGAATAATAAAACTTCAATAATTCGTTACAAAACATTCAACTTGTATTTAAAACATAACATAAATTAGTTTTTTAAAACATCATGAAAAATCTTATTTGGATGCCAGTCCCTTCTGCTCATGCCATGTGTCCCCCTCTCAAGCCAGCTGCTTCAATCTATTCATCTGCGTGCATACTAAAAGTCAGCTACGCTGAGTGAGTTCTAGTTAAAACATGCACCATACAATACATTCAAATACTTAATTATACGTATCCGAAGATACATATTAGTTACTTAACCTGTTCATTCTCTCTTTCTCTCTTTCGTACATACATAAGTATATACCTTCTTTCTTTCTCCTGAAATAGACCAGCTAGACTGATACCATGATTCGTTTGAAGGACAGGACGAATTTGACTCAGAATGGTCAAACGACGATGATTGTCATTGGAAATAAGCTTGTATTTAACGGATTTTGAATTGTGTCATTTGTAATGTTTAGATTATGGTTTGACTTTATTGCATATGTACTTCCACTTTAACATGAACCTAACAAGCATTTAATATGCATATTTAGCAGGGATTCCACATTAGAACATGCTAACATATGAATTCAATCTTGACATAAACATAAAAGTCAAACATTGTCTTAAACATAACAAAACTGAGACAAACAAATGTCTTCAGTCTCCAAAATAAAAAAAAAACATTGTCTCCACTCACAAATTCATGAAATAAACATTGTCTTAAGATAAACATTACAAATACGAGACAAAAATTGTCTCCACTCACACATATTGACTTGGCATTGGTGCACCTTGTGTTGCAGCTCGTGTTATAGGTTATTGATGTGCTAAAAGTAGTCAAATATTTATTAACTAAAATTACGCTAAACTAGAAATTAAGTAATACTCTAGACTCTTAAACTACTAACCGGCAAGTGAACCGGTCGACTCTAGTAAAACTAACTAAGTTCGGATATCGAACCCACGAGACTCTTGAAATTATGTAACTAACTAATTAGACTCGACTTACGACACAGCTATTTAATAATAATGTTTGAGGGGGGGGGGTTTAAAACTAAATATTAACTAAACTAAAAGTAACCCTAATTAATTAAATATTAATAAACTATAAGATTACTTAATCCTAATTAATTAAAATATGAATAAACTAATAGAATACTTATATTAACTCAGATGATGAAGATAACTACCTAGGCTAGAATCCCCTAAGTTACAGCAATCAATTAACTAGGAAACTTAAGTTATTGAACTGAGATCGTAAAATAGACCCTTGACAGAAAACCCGAGCAGGACTCTTGACCTTCAAGAAGACACCTATGGATTTCTAACAAGTTTTAAGACTCACCAGTTTTATGAACTAAACTTCCTTACGGTTATTTAATAATTTATGTCTAAGTATCGTTATGACGAAATCCTACCTTACAACGCGGAAATCAAAGATAGTTAAGTAGACTCAATTGACTTAATAGACTAATCTGACAATCAAACCTAGACGGACTCCTTACGAAGAACTAAATCTAGCAATCCTGACCAACAAAGATCTATTAATAACCTATCACCTTACAGTTTTCTAGGCTAGCAGCTCACTTTTATCTATTTAATTAGTTTTATTGTTTCTATGATCTCAGTGTATATCAATCATAAACTAGTCAAGAACACACAGTAAATGACCTAACAAAACCCTATCCTATGAAACAATCACCAAGGGCAATGTGAAACAATAAATCCAAGTAAATAAAACCAAGCAATCAAACGCATCAATTAACTCAAACTCAACAGTTTACTTAAAACATAAAATCCATAACGAAACAAATCCCAATTTAAATCAAACCAAACAAAGGTTCATCACAACCTAGGTAGTTTATGAAGTGCATTGTGTAATCAAAATTAAACAAAACAAATAAAACCAAAAACATGGTGAAAATATAAAGAACGGGAAATCAGAGATGATAAAACCCGTAATCTTCAATCGCGAACGTCTAACTCTTCACCTGTTGTTCTCGTGCCTTCCAAACCTCCAAGAAACTCGAATAATAGCTCTCTAAAGCTCCAAATTCGTTTGGTGGCAGCAAGTTATGTTCAGGTTAAAGTTAGGGATGTTTTTATACTGAAAACAGGCCCAACAGTTAACAAAAACGAAATAAAAAATCCCATCATGTATCACTAGGCGCCGCACGGCCTTAGAGGGTATTCAGACCGCGCGGAGTGGCGTGTCAAAATAGGGGGGCCGGTCTGAACGGCCCGGTCTGACCGGTTCTCTGTCCGGTTCCTTCCTGACGCGTTCCGGATCTCTGTTTTGGCTCTTTTTGACTCGTTTTGGGCCCTTCTCGATCACGATCAACTTCCATTGCCTATAAAACATAAAAGTGTTAGTAGTATACAAATCTCGACTAAAAACGAACATAAACTATTTAAATATTAAATAAAATATACACGGGAAACATAAATATTTAGCATTATATCAAATATCCCCACACTTATTATTTTTTTCGTTCCTGAAAAAGTCTGATGCAGTTGGATCATAATCGGAAAATACAGTCTTAAAAACATATAGGTTAATTATAGCTCAGATAAACGCAAAAACCGCGATCACCGATATTATTGTCCACTTAAACCTATGCCTTAATCTTTACCGGGACAAATAAGATCCGATAATAATATTACTCAGTGGTTTACACAATTAAGACCCGCGTATTTTCAGGCTTTACAGGACCAGACCACTCAAACTTGACTTAAACCTCAAAATTAGCAGATTTAAAACTTTTGTTGCTCTCTTATTTCATGAATAGTTAAGACGATCAAGGGTATTGTTTATCCACCTAAGTTTAAGCATCAAAGTCTACCAAGCAGCCATTAGATATGATTAAGGTATAATTAATTAATAGCTAGTGTTCCCCACAATATGACATACCCCCGTTATCAAGCTATACAGCGAACCATCACCATAAGTGAGTATGCAAAATTTCATCTGTAGGGCTTACATGTTGCGTGTCCCTTGCGGTCTGTTTCTTGATGGTAATGAGACGCGAGCAAAGGGACCCCACACGGCTAACAGCGTGGATGATCAAGTCAGTAGTGTATTTGTACTTTTTGTTCTCAATGATCATGTTTGTTGACTTATGTGGCAGATAACTGCGAGTTTGCTCTTTTTTTAGCTTTATTTTAAATATTCACAACCCCACTTAGAATTGTGAATACCCAGATGAATAGACTGCATACAGACCCATGGTCTCTGGACCCGGGGCATCCCATCAATACAAGTGTAGGTTCCCAGCCGGATCTATAGAGGAGTATCTCGTAACACGAGGGTGCGGAATCCCCACGTAATACGATACGAGCGTAAGATATAAGATACGTTGAACCGATAAGCAAACACACGTTACAATACTAATAAACACGTTTGTATTGCAACACTTCAACACGTGATATCAATGATCACTTCCCCGTTATGGAAAAAAACTATTTTAAAACAAAGCCGAAGTGAGGATATATAATCCTCGACAACTTCGCCTAACAGACTAGGCGAAGTTGTCACAACTGACAACTTCGCTTGTCTCCAAGTTCGCCTACATCCCAGGCGAACTTGTGTGACACGATATTGAAAACCAAAACAAACAATCTAACACGATTACAGACACATACAAAACACAAGATACTGAACTACTGACATTATGCACCAACAACAAGAATTAAGGTTATAAAACCATACGCCAATGAAGTGTAAAACACAAAACTAAGTACTTTAAGATTTATATCACAGACTACACGGCATACTCTAACGTTAAACCTACCCAAGCATCATATGATAACGTATTCAAATTTTATAACTCATAATATTTATAAAATTTTCACTTTTCATACTAAGAATTGAGGCTTGAGTATGGTCCGACCTTTTATTACTTATCTTCCACGAACAAAACGCTTTACCCACAAAAGATTTTTGTTTTACCCATTTTATCAAATTGCCCTTTCATTCTCAAGGCTGAGCCTACCGACACATCCCAAGTTAAGTGCGTTTTCTTTTATATTATCTCATATTATTATTAGTTTGAAAAAGCAATTTCCGATAAGTATCATCATCTCCCACTTTAACGCAAAAAACTATATTCAAGGGACATTTTTCAAAACATTTTTTCAATTTTTTTTATCATTATTTTTATTTTTTATTTTTTTTATTATTTTAAATTAGAATTAAACTATGACTCAAACATCCTATCCCCACACTTAAAGTTTGCGTTGTCCTCAATGCAAAGATAATGACGACTTAAAATTTAAAAAATAAAAAATAAAGTGGGACTACAAAAAACTAAAAACCTAAAAATTAAAACAAAATAAAAAGTTAATAAGCTAGATAATAGAAAAGACTTAGCTGGTAATATGCGCATGAAACATGATGCCAAAGTTTTCTTTCATGAATGCCCTCCAACTACAGACGTGCTCAGCAAATAGTACCTCCTTCTCAAACGCACGAACGTAAGCGGCAAAAATTCAACAAACAATATCTAGAAATATATCTTATCAAGATGATAGATATAAAGCATTCAAAGTACTTCACCAACCCACAAATATATAAAACATGAATAATCAAGAGCAAATAAATAAATATAAAGTATACGGCTCCACTGCAACTCCATCCCCGCACTTGTGTTTTTCATTAAATTCTTCCTTGAGGATCGTCTCTCTAGCTCACTCAATCTTCAAACTAGCAAAACTTAAAAACACGAAAACAAAGTCGAACTATAAAAACTACGTTAGTGAATCGATGAATTATACAAGACTCGTGAAATCTCTACACACTTGAACTTAATCAGGAGGTTTCTCCTTGACCTGGAGTCTGGACCTTATCTAACCCGTTTAATTCCATCCGGTACTTATCAAACAGTAATATATCAATAATGGAACCACATAATATTAAATTAGAATTAAAAATCAGTAACAGGTCAGACCACCTATATTTAAACTTACCTGGCAAGAGCCGAATGCGTTGTAAGTATCGAGAAGGCTAGTCGATACTTATCAAACAGTAATATATCAATGATGGAACCACACAATATTAAATTAGAATTAAAAATCAGTAACAGGTCAGACCACCTATATTTAAACTTACCTGGCAAGAGCCGAATGCGTTGTAAGTATCGAGAAGACTGGTCGTGTTTGACATGCAAATGATTTTTCATTCATGTAGACCATCTCCTAAAATGTACGCAAGTTCGGCTTTCAGGTAATTTCTCATCCTCGACCTTCTCCCTTGGTGTTGATTCCGGTTTAACATTCAAAACACATCCTATGGGCCAGCAGTGGTGTGCATCCTCTAACACCACATCATCATCTACAACGTCCTCTATAAGTAGGTCCTCGAAAAACACAATGTCCCTATCAACATCCAATGTACCCCCCCCTCATAATCCGACAATCCATCCAACTCTAGATTCAGGAATTCATCTTCCTCGTTAAGCTCATTATCAACTTTAACCATATACTCAACACCAAACATTAGCTCGAGTGACTCTCACAATTCTATCTTTTCCTCAAACATAGGTTTCACCATAATTGATCTCAAATATGCAGCCCACTCTTCCTCGTCACAATCATCATTGGAGTCACTGCAAAACTCAGTAAAATTAGCAACACCTGGGAAGTCTCTACCTGGGCAACAAAAAACAAAGCCGTGAGTTCCCGGATGGGCAACCCATCGGGGGCAAAGCGAACAATATTGGTGGTACGAGAGGCCGGGATGTTATAGGTGGTATTCGAGCCACTCTTGTGTCGTTCGGGATGATGGGACACGCCTCATCGAGGACGATGAGTCCAAAGGGGGGGTTGTTTGTAACACCATTGGCAAACACAACATCGTCCCACTCTTAGGAAAATCCCACATCGGCCGTGGACAAGAGAGACCCTTGGTTTATAAGTAAATGTCTTACCTCTTCAATCACCAACTCGTTTTGGGCTTAGTTGGCTGTGGAGCACATGAAAACTCCACGGTTAAGCGTGCTTAGGTTGAAGTAGTACTAGGATGGGTGAACACCCGGGAAGTCTCTACCTGGGCAACCAAAAACAAAGCCGTGAGTTCCATGATGGGCAACCCATCGGGGGCAAAGCGGACAATATTGGTGGTACGAGAGGCCGGGATGTTACACACGCATTGGGACATCTGCCTTGACCGTTATTATATAGTTTAGATACATGCAATGTTTTAAAAACTGGTACTTCACTTGTATCGGATTGGGCTAAAAAATGGTACCACCGGTTGAACCGGGTTATGCCGGAAGGTTCAACCGGTTGAATATTTTACCTATAATTGTAACTTCAATCCAAAAATAACCCAAAAGTAAATGATATGATAACAAAAAATATTCTAAAAGTTAATCCAAAAAATAATACAAAAAACTCAATTTTTTTAAAAATAGTCCTAAAGTTTACACGTTTGAATGTTAATTGTTGGGTTAAAAGTAATTTTGAAAAAATATGGGCCATAAATATCAAAAATTTCTCGGACATAAAACCGGTTTGCCGGTAAAAACCAGTAGTTTAGACAAAAAACCGCCTATATGATGTTTTAGCAAACTGGCCAAAAATACCGGACTCAAAATACCGGCCTACTGTGCGAAATCCAGTTTAACCGGTTCAACTGGCCTGTTTGAACCGGTTTTTAAAACAATGGATAAATGAAATTTTTGAGTGTGGGCTTGAACATTAATAGATGGAATAAGGTATGGTGATGTGCCTTATTCTTATCTTTTAGCCTCCATACACTCTCAAAAACACACACAAACACCCTCCTTCACCTCGGACCAAGATCCGAAGAAAAGACCCGAGCTTGTTGGTGCTTGAGCATCGTGACGAACAAGACATACATCAAGACTAGATCGTGTTCGTGAAAACGATTCATTTAAGGTACGTTTTACAACGAAAACTTGTTCGTTTATGCTCGGCTTGTTTAGTAACCCTAGATCTATACAAATGATAAAGACTAAACAAACGGGATGATCCTCATTGAAGTTCGTTAGCATTGGATAGGTTAATTAATCAACCAAAGATCCGTATGTATATATCGATTAAACGCACCCTAAAAACGCAATGTTTAAGTGTTTGGTTGATTGGGGTTTGTAGGCGCTGTGTATACGAGTCAAATGATACCAGATTTGTGTTGTTTCATTGTGATTTGAAGGCTAATTACAAATCTGGTGCCTATTGACTGTTTTTGTTCATATCGATTTTGACTTTGACAACTAGAGTCAAAGATTGCATAATTTCTGATATCCATTCGTTATGATAAACGAATGGCTGATTTAAGTAGTCATAGAGAATAAGATACATTCGTATGTTCCGGTCACGAATGAGCCTCCAAATTGTCCTATAGGAGTCACAAATGATATTACTCATTCGTTATCAATTCATTCATCATGATAAGACAACGAGTCAAGCCATTCGTTATAATATACATTCATATGCTCTTGTAACGAATGAAACTCTCACTCGTTTCAAAGACGTAACGAATGAACCTGTTCATTTGTTGTTCATTCATTCATTCGCCCTGATGAGACAGTAACCATTCGTTATAACGCATGGAACCATCTGTCATAACGAATGAGATAGCGAATGAAACTTAACCATAATAAAATTATTGTTAGTTAAGTATTTTATGAGGATTGGGTTTTTGACAAATGAAGCTCGACCCGAGCCAGGGGCTCTGCCCCTTCGACCCTGCTAGGGGCTGCTGCTCCTAGACCCCGCTTCCCCTGGACCGCCGTTCGTTGAGGGTTATATTAAACTAGAAATACGATATGGGTAGTGATAGTTAATTGACACGTGTAATTGTTATACAGTTAGCCGCACCCAGTTAAAGAGAGGAGTTAGTATTAACTCGGAAAGGAACCGAGCTCATATGAGTTTCTAGCCCATTTTCTTGTTATGTTTTCGGGGCTGTGTGCATACTCGATGTGATTAGTTAATACACTTACCTTAAGTGGTAAGTGTATGATAGGTGATTGTTTTATAAATGACGTACGAATGATATTTGAATGCTATAGAAAAGATTAAGAGTATGTATGTTTATATATATATATATAAAGAAAAATATGTATGGTTGTATGGTACGAGGGTGGCAGACCCTAATAATATCTGTGAAAGAGGGTGACAAACCCTAATAATATCTGTGAAGGAGGGTGGTAGACCCTAGTAATATCTAAGAAGGAGGGTGGCAAACCCTAATAATATATGTGAGATTATAGGGCGAAAGACTCTTTAAACCGTATAAGTATGCATGTAAAGCAAGATAAAATATGAAAGTATGAAATAAAGAAAGAATGAAAGTAATAATGAAGGTATATACTTATGTATGTACAAAAGAAAGTAAAGCAGGATAAGTATGTGATATATGAACGTATTGTATGTTGCTTGATTAACTAGAACTCACTCAGCGTAGCTGACTTTTAGTATACACGCAGGTAAATAGGCTAAGGCAGCTCGCTTGAATGAAGACACATAGTATTGGACTGAAGATAGTGGCATCTTAAGAAAAATGCTATGATGTTTTAAAATGTCTTTTTATATTATGTTTAAAGACAAAAGTTTGTTTATTTTGGAATGATTTGAATGATTATGTAATTTATGTTTGAAGTTTTATATTCCGCGAAAAGTTTAAATTAACTATGATATTTAGAACTGCGTTTATAAGTAAATTCAAAGTCCAAAGTAGGGCACCTGGACCAAGGCTTTACACTTTTCCAAATTCTTAACCAATAACATTTATCAACCTACTACTCTAGTTCACCTCTTCTAATACCATTGTCTGTCATAACAAAAAAATGCTGCCATGACAAGTTTACAAGGCATGCATGTCAAATCCCATCTCCTGCATACACAAGTTTTCCTTATAACATTCACCACACACTAGGACCTTGGACCAGTCACCTAACAATTGAAAAAAAAATATTACACATGGTCAAAAGCCAAAATGTATTAACTACATATGTACTTGATACTTTGTAGAATCCACCATTAGAACATGCAAATTCTGTGCTTCTGTTTTTTTTCTTTCCAAACGTGTTCTGAGCAACTGGTGTTAATGAACCTGGAGCCTTTGCTATAATCTTTCTCACATTTACCATCCTTTTTGTCATGTATTATCTGATAAACTTTAAACAATTTATTATAGGCTTGCCTCTTGCTGAATTAATTGTTTACTATGCTTATTGATGTGCGCGTCATGGTATAGAATAAGTTAAGTTTTTCAAAAGATTGTTTCACACAATGTCTATTTTTAAATTTATAAAAGTGATTTCTATCTTAACTAAATCACACACAAATATGCAAGTGTACCTATCGTATATGTAGAATAGTATTGGTAAGGACCAAATATCGATCCATGGACACACTTGTGATTTTTACTACTAAATCATTTTATTATTTTTAACCAGAAGTAAACATCATAGTAGTTTTGGTTTGACAAGTAATTTTAAAAGAAGTTAAAAGCATAAGTTAAAAACAATATTTTTGAGTTTTTATAATTTTATAGATATGATCAAGGATAAAAGTGTACCATCTTGGTTAAAACTCCTCTTAACTTGGTTTAACAATTAATTGGTAAACATGTGACATAAGCTTGCTTTGGCAATTGAAATTTGGGAATAACACCTTAATTCTAATTTATGTTATTTTATGATAATTAAAGAATGATATATGCATAACTTCATGACTTCCATTAAAACATCATTATATATAAGCAAGTGGGTTTTAATAAATATTTATAAGATAACTCACTTTAAAGATGAGACAATCCCTCAAATTACTAAATGAATTGCCCTTGATATTTTAGTAAAAATAACCTTTGTATTATACATAAAACACCAATTAAAGTTAGTTGAATTATAAATGATTAACCTTGCATTAACAAGTATTAATCCGCACAACTCTTGAACAATTATAGAACTCATGTAATAACCACCCAAGAGTTGTTTAAAATAGGTTATGTTGCACACTCACTTAACATGCAATTAACCGATTTTAGTGGATGAATATCAACAATTCGTTTTCACAAACATTGTTGATGGTTCCCATTTTAAAATGATCAATTACTACTAATAATTCATCTGGTCCATGTTCAAATTAGGATTTATGTTTTTTTCACAACCAAGCCCTTACAAGAATGGTGATTTCTCGACTCATCAAGCTCGAAATCTTGGCGCCTCTTTAAAGATTCATAATTTATCAACCAATCCCTTACAAGAGTGGTAGTTCCCCAGCTTATCGTCAAGCTCAGAACTTGGTGTATATTTTAAGGTTCTCCAAGGCCCCACAAGACTAACAATTTCTCGGCTTATCGTCAAGTTCAGAACTTGGTGTATCTTTTAAGACTATTTTAACATTCCTCATCAAGTGATAATTACAACATAGCCTTTATTTTTTATAAACCGGTCACATGTTTAGCGAATATTATTAAAATTCAATTAAGATTCATTATAAACCAAGATGATAAAACTTTAGCCAATGGTAAGCATAATGTTATACATCAAAGTAATAGATATAAACATAATCAAATTAGAATAATCTAACCAATTTGAACGACTAATCGTTGATGCTAATGACTTCTTCCAAGAGCTTAATCTCTTTGATCTTCAAAGGGTGGATGGATGAGATGATTCCCTTATTAATGCTAGTGAAATGAGGTGGTTGGAGTGGATTTAATGTTCTTCAAGGTGTGTTGAATGTTGTGGATGAACAATCAATTTATAGGCTGAGTTGGGAACTCAACACGGCCCATGTTGAGTTGGGTGCGACCGTGTTGATCACTTTGTCTTATTGTATTAAATGCTTGTTGTTAGATGGTACAACAGAAGAGAGAACATGATCGTATTGACCTCTGAACATGGCCATGGTGAGTCTAAAATATCCATCTTTGTATTTTCTCTTGTACTATCAACATGCCGTGTTAAGGGTCAACATGGGCCATGTTAAGCTTCAGAATATTCTATTTTGTCTTTTCCTTTAGTACCTTCAACAAGGGGTGTGTTGATATCAACATGGCCATGTTGTGATTTCTTGAATTTTGTCTTTTCATCGTATTTACTTGACATGACCATTCTTTAATTCACCATGGGGTGTGTTGAGTCTGTTTTCACAGTTTTTCTCTGTTTTTCTTTGTATATCAACTTGTTTTTATTTTTCTAGGTTATATTTCCTAAGATAGAAATTATAAACATTAGTGGTTATTTATTCTAATATAATTGCCGATATTACGTTTATTTGAAGATATTTTATTGGTGAAAGGATGTGTAAATTATTATACATCACTTATAAATTAGTCTTTTGACCAACTGGTGGTGGAGTCTCCGATAACCATTAAGCTAACTTTGCATTTTCTTTCATTACGTCTTCCATTGCATTAAGAAATTAAGGCACACTAGTGACAACTGTTGCCCTCCATGTTAGGTTTTGGACAACAAATCCACACCACTTATTCTTCATTATCTGTTGAATGCGTTTAAAACAAAACCTATGCTCTCCTCTTAGAAAAATCTTCGCTAAAGTTGGTACAAATCCCTACACAAATGGACCAAACAACCTAAATTAATTGCTACAACAACCTTATTAATAATTGAAGTAAACATAAAAGTACCTTTTGTCTATCATTAATAAAAGTGTAAAGTGAATCGTCCGTTAAGTCAATCATCCCTGAGGTAATCTAAAAACAAAGCCCAAGATTATAACATTCAGCTTCCGCAATTCCGCAATTACAATTGCAAATGGAATTATACCATTGTTTCAATCTACACCAACTTCACTGAATACTAGACCAGGATATGCCATTTCATTAAATAACCATCTAGCCCTTCTATGTCTCTCCTAATCATTTGAAAATCTCTTTTCATAGAAGCAAAGCATATGTATATTCTTTTGAATTGCTCGGTAGTACTGATAAGGTTTACAAGGTTCTACATCTATTTTTATAGCGCTACCATGATAGCTTTTAAAAGTTATTCCAATAAGTACTCAACCTACCATACTAATCTCTATAATCACCATCAACTTTTGTAACATTCGTTAATTTTTAATTCCGAAAACCCGACCTGTTTTAAAATTTTGATATAATTCGGTCCACATTTATCATTGAAAGTATTAAATTTCATGTCATTTATAACTCATGTTTAGATTTTATTGTTATAATTTTTATTTTTGGTGTTTACAATGTTACAGACCCGATCGTATACTCTTTTTCATGTATTTATTCTAAAATGTTATTTGATCAAAGTCAATGGAGTTAAACCTTTCAAAATAAAACTTTTTTTCTTTTGACTATTTATGAAGATATTTCATGAACCTAGACATGTCTCAATGATTTTCTTCATAAGCCTAGCCACTTGACTAGCCATCAATTTAATTCGTTTTGACATTGTTTTTAACGATTATTGGCCTATATGTACCTTTTCAAATCTCTCACCACAACTCATTTCACTTCCAATTGTGTTTTAGCTCTCTAATTTGCGCAAAGTCCAAGTTTGACCAAGAAAAGTCAAACCATATAAGTTCAAGTTTATTCTTTTTGTCTTGTGTTCACTCCTCGGGTTAGTATGTTGATTTTTCTGCGGGTTTAGTTGTTTAGGACGTTATACTATATTAAAAATATTTTTCAACGACATTCTTCCGACCAAAAACGAACTCAACT
This sequence comes from Bidens hawaiensis, assembly GCF_021521415.1. Taxonomy (NCBI): domain Eukaryota; kingdom Viridiplantae; phylum Streptophyta; class Magnoliopsida; order Asterales; family Asteraceae; genus Bidens; species Bidens hawaiensis. Next base: position 25,390 of record NW_027495109.1, on the reverse strand, counting down.
CGCTTATGCTTATTTTGGACAAAGTTTGGTTATTTTTCTACATATAACTTTTGATACATAAACTACTAAAGTTCTAACCAAAGAATAGTATTTTTATCATGATGGAAACGAAACCGACATAAAACCGGGTTCGGGTCCGACTAAAAACAAACCACTCGCTTAGATAATTTTTTTACTGTGTAGGCCTGCTTAACTTTCTTGAATGACCAAATTCAAAAAAATTGATTAACAAATATCGCAACCCAAATTCTTAATAATATTTACCAACTTGGGTATTTTTACGTCAAAAACATTACTAAACCAATTATAGAGGGAAAAATATATTTTTCTTTATAAACTTTGAAATCCAAACTTTGAAGAAACCCTATCGCCGTCTTTGATATTTTATTTCATGTCCATTATATTAAATCTAGAATTTATTTTCTAGGACCGTTTGCTGAATCAAACTTTTCCGGTTCAGCTCGCTTAAGCGCTTAGTTCGCCTCACTCACATACTTTAAAAAATGAGTTTTTCATAACCCCTCTTTCATCTTTTAACATTTTGGGGTGTAGTACGTTACAATTTTTTATTGTTATTTCATGTGTCATGTTGTAAACCAAAGTTCACATATGTGTCTCGTATTCGTGTCATATCATAATGCTTGTATATTATGTGATTTGGTGCAAGTTGTTTATTGTTTTTTGTTGGTGGAAGTGACTCATACACATACACATACTCATAGTGGGAGAGTCCGATGGGATGTACATGCGTCACCTAATTCTTCACCTTATGTTAGAAGATTGGTGGTACTTATCTAATACTCATAGTAGGTTGGCGAACAGGGGTTCCCTAGTAGCTTTGGCTTATGTCAAACGAACAAGAATATCATGTATTTATTATATTTTACTTTATGATTGTGATGTTACATCTTGACTTGTGAATTTTCTACTTTTCATATCATATACATTTGCAAAACTTTATAAATTCTCAGCAACATTATTTTTGACAAAATATGTAATTTTAAACGCACTAGAGGTTGAAGTTTAATTTTAGGATTGAAGGCTGGATAGTTGAACCATTAGGTTATTAGAAACATATCATAATGAAATTCAAAGTCATTGTATTGTTATTTGAGTAATGCCAAATTGTATACTTGTGAATTAATGAAATGACATAATTATATTTGTCACATTAATAAGTGTCATGAGCTTGTGAGCAATCTTTACGTACCGCCCGACACATTCCGTCCCGACATATTACTCCCATGGTCAGGTGTTACAAATTTCTTCTTAGCCATAGTTCTTTTTCAACGATTTTGCGGTGTGAAACACGTACCTGGTGATTTTGTTGGATGAACTTTTGGAGGGTTGAAACGGTTGACGATGGATCCACTTGCAGCATCGGCTCAACCTCTTTGGCCATGACACTCTTAGTCAAAAGCCCTATTTCTCTATTTCGGATACAGTGATGTTGAAGAAGTAGTGTCTTAACACACCATTCATCTTTTTGTCTTGAGATCTAATTGCAAATGGGCACGTGGGTTTAGTGGACCTGTTATTAGGTTTTGCATCATGGACTTTGGCTTTCCCTTAATTTGCCTATTTAAACATGTGCCATTTGACCCCTTGATGTTTCCAAGACTTGCATCATTTTACCCCTCTTTTAAAACAATAGCTGGATTCTTACCAAAACACACCACTATATACCGTAACAATTCGTTTTTCTTGATATAAAGTTGTCTTCTTGACCTAAATGGAAATTATTTAACCAATTCACTTATTTCTTCCTTATTTGGCATAAGTTTCCCAATAAATAGGGGGTTTATCAAAATTACATATACTAGCAAGGGTAAGTAAGGTGTTGAATCCACAAGGAATCAGTGGAAAGTGCAAATCAAGTTAATAGTTCACTAATAATTTACTTATACTAAGGGTGGATAGACTATGTCAATCAGTTTGAATGATGATTTGTTAATCGAAAACATGATTATCTTTTAGTTGTAAGCGATTCAAGAAAGGGTGACTACATTTCAGGTTCGGGTTATACAGTAAAATGAACAAGTATGAATCCTATTAATCGCATAATCATATTGACACGATTCCTCAGTTAAGATAGATAAATAATTACTAGACACGGTAGTTTGGTCATGTTGATTCAAAGAACCTAATCCTATAATTTTACACAACTGAACTTAGTCTACCTAATTACCAGTTTGTTAATATAAAACTCCACGTAAAACAATGATCAATGGTAAACAACTCAATGACTATAAGAACTTAATCATAAATGTCGATGAAAACAAATCAATCAATTGATGATAAACGAGAATCTCAGATAAACAATTGTTTAACCAATCAACACAAACATAAAGATAGATTAATCAAACAACTAATCCAATTCTAGACAATAAACACAAATACATTCAGTTTAAGCACAAACCTTACACCTAAAGTCGTCACAAGTGGTTTATCCTTGCCTATGCATGATGAGAATTTCGATTATATGTTAAACGGATGAAAACACTGAAGGATTAACGATCTGAGAGCTTCGATGTGGTGCAAAATCACCTCCTAGGTCGTCCACAACCTCTAAAATGAATCATATCTCGAATGGGGGCTGAAAATCGATTAGGGTTTTCCTGTTTTTTACACTCTTCGCATAGAGCGAAGCTTTAAAGAAAGATCCTTCGCGTAGCGCGAAGACAAAACAATCGATTTCCATCTTCTAAATCCCCCGCGTAGCGCGAGGGAGAAGCCTTCAAGCCATCACATAGTGTGACAATGCTCTGTGACAAGGAAGTTTCCTCTTTTTTATTTGTTTAAGCCTTGAAACACGTGCTTGTCACTCCCAATCGTCCCAAGATGTCAATGTAAGCTCATAATTAGCCTCAGTAAGCATCAATAGCGTACAATAACCTGAAATACAAAACAAGCTTGAAGTACCACAATACACACTAAAAACTTAATAATACTAAATAGTTAACATGATAAAATATACAACTTAGACCCAAACATTAGGTTAGTTGGGTCATTTGCTAAATTCCTTTTCATTCTTACACTAGCTTCCACCTTCTTCAAAGGTGTGGAATCATCATTGATGTGCTAAAAGTAGTCAAATAATTATTAACTAAAGTTACGCTAAACTAGACACTAAGTAATACTCTAGACTCTTAAACTACTAACCGATAAGTGTACCGGTCGACTCTAGTACAACTAAGTAAGTCCGGATATCGAACTCACGAGACTCTATAAATTACGAAACTAGCAAATTAGATTCAACTACAAGACACGACTAATTAATAATATTGTTTAGGGGGGGGGGGAGTTTTAAACTATTTAATTAAAACCTAAGTAAATAAGTAACTATTATTTAAAACCTAATAATGATTAACTAATGATTACTTAACTAAACCTTATTATTAAACTAATACTTAATTAATTAAAATAAACCATAATTTATTAAATAATAATAAAACATAATCATTACTTTAAAACTAATTAATTTAATATAATAAACTTAACCCTAGTTGATTTAACTAATAAACAATTGAAAACACTTAGATTAATTCAGATGATAGAAGTAACTACCTAGGCTAGAATCCCCTAAGTTAAGACTATCAAATAAATGGGAAACTTAAGTTATGAAACTGGGATCGTAAAATAGACCCATTGACAGAAAACCCGAACAGGACCCTTGACCTTTAAGAAGACACCTATGGATTTCTAACAAGTTTTAAGACTCACTAGTTTTATTAATTAAACTTCCTTACGGTTATTTAATAATTTATGTCTAAGTATCTTTATGACGAAATACTACCTTACCGCGCGGAAATCAAAGATAGCAAAGCAAACTCAATTGACTTAATAGACTAAGTTGACAATCAAACCTAGACGGACTCCTTACGAAGAGCTAAATTTAGCAATCCTGATCAACAAAGATCTATCAATAACCTATCACCTTACAGCTTTCTAGGCTAGCGGCTCACTTTTATCTATTTAATTAGTTATATTGTTTCTATGATCTTAATCGATATCAATCATAAACTAGTCAAGAACACACAGTAAATGACCTAACAAAGCCCTATCCTATGAAACAATCACCAAGGGCAATGTGAAACAATAAATCCAAGTAAATAAAACCAAGCAATCATACGCATCAATTAGCTCAAACTCAGTAGTTTACTTAAAACATAAAATCCATAACGAAACAAATCCCAATTAAAATCAAACCGAACAAAGGTTCATCACGACCTAGGTAGTTTATGAAGTGTAGCCTAGCATCGTATAATCTAAATCAAACAAAACAAATAAAACCGAAAACATGGTGAAAATATAACGAACGGGAAATCAAGATGATAAAACCCGTAATCTTCAATTGCGAACGTCTAACTCTTCACCGGCTGTTCTTGTGCCTTCCAAACCTCCACGAAACTCGAATGATAGCTCTCAAAAACTCCAAATTCGTCTGGGGCAGCAGGTGATGTTTAGGTTAAAGTTATGGATGCTAAAATACTGAAAACAAGGCCCAACAAGTAACAAAAACGAAATAAAAAATATCATCAAGTGTGCCTAGGCGTCCCGTGGCCCCAAAGGGGATTCCCACCGCCCGGAGCAGCGTGTGAAAATAGGGTGCCGGTCAGACCGGCTTGGTCTGACCGGTTCCTTCCTGACGCGTTCCGGATCATTGTTTTGGCTCTTTTTGACTCGTTTTTCGCCCTTTTCGATCACGATCAACTTTCGGAACCTACGAAACATAAACGTGTTAGTAGTTACAAATCTCGACTAAAAATGAACATAAACTAATAAAATATTAAATAAAATATACACGGGGAACATAAATATTAGCATTATATCAAAAATCCCCACACTTATTCTTTTTTCGTCCCTGAAAAAGTCTGATGCAGTTGAATCAGAATCGGAAAATACAGTCTTAAAATATATAGGTTAATTTAAAGCTCAGATAAACGCAAAAACCGCGATCACCGATATTGTTTTCCACTTAAACCCATGCCTTATTCTTTACCGGGACAAATAAGATCCAACAATAATATTACTCAGTGGTTTACACAATTAAGACCCGTTTATTTTCAGCTTTTACTGGAACATACCACCCCAACTTGACTTAAACCTCAAAATTAGCAGATTTAAAACTTATGTTGCTCTCTTTTTTCTTGAATAGTTAAGACGATCAAGGGTATTGTTTATCCACCTAAGTTTAAGCATCAAAGTCTACCAAGCAACCATTAGATACGATTAAGGTATAATTAATTAATAGCTAGTATTCCCCACAACATGACATACCCCGTTATCAAGCTATACAGCGAACCATCATCATAAGTGAGTATGCAAAATTTCATCTGTATGGCTTACATGTGGTGTGTCCCTTGCGGTCCGTTTCTTGATGGTAATGAGACGCGAGCAAAGGGACCCCACACGGCTAACAGCGTGGATGATCAAGTCAGTAGTGTATTTGTACTTTTTGTACGTAGTGATCATGTTTATTGACTTATGTGATAGAAAACTGCGGGTTTGCCCTTTTTAGCTTTATTTTAAATATTCACAACCTCACTTAGAATTGTGAATACCCAGATGAATAGACTGCATACAGACCCATGGTCTCCCGACCCAGGGCATCCCATCAATACAAGAATTAAGGTTATAAAACCATACGCCAATGAAGTGTAAAACACTAAAACTAAGCAGTTTAAGATTTATATCACAGGCTAAACGACATACTCTAATGTTAAACCTACCCAAGTATCATATGATAACATATTCAAATCTTAAAACTCATAACATTTAAAACATTTTCACTTTTCATACCAAGAATTGAGGCTTAAGTATGACCCGACCTTTCATTACTTATCTTCCACGGACAAAACGCTTTACCCACAAAAGATTTCCGACCCATTTTAGAAAATCCCTTTCATTCTCAAGGCTGAGCCTACCGAAACATCCCAAGTTAAGTGCGTTTTCTTTTATATTATCTCATATTGTTAGTAGTTTGAAAAATCAATTTCCAATAAACATCATCATCTCCCACGTTAACACAAAAACTAGATTCAATGGAAATTTTTAAAACATTTATCAATTTTTTTTCATTTTTTTTTATTTTTATAACTATATTAAGAAAACAAAAATAAAACTAAAATTAATTTAAACACTCGTGTCCCATTGATATAATGCTAAATGTTTATGTTTCCCGTGTATATTTTATTTAATATTTCAATTGTTTTTGTTTGTTTTAGTTGAGATTTGTATACTACTAACATTTTTATGTTTTGTAGGTTCCGGGAGTTGATCGTGATTAAAAACGGCGAAAAACGAGGTAAAACGAGCCGAAATGGATATCCGGAACGCGTCAGGAAGGAGTCAGAACAGAGAACCGGTCAGACTGTCCCCCTTGGTGGAGCACGCCGCGCCGCCCGGAGGGGCACCCTATTTTTCGTTGCGCGGCATCTAGGGGCTGCTGGGTGGATATTATTTCGTTTTTGCTTCGGGTTGGGCCTTGTTTTGGGTATTTAAACACCTTTAACTTAAACCTGAGATAACCTAAAAGCCATCAGCCGAATTAGAGAGTCCTTGGAGCTATTTTACGAGTCATGTGGTGATTTTGAAGGCAAGAGAACATCCAGTGAAGAGCTCACGTTCACGTTTGAAGTTTTACGGGTTTTATCATCCTTGATTCTTCGTTCTTTAGATTTTCACCATGTTTTCAGTTTTAATTGTTTTGTTTGATTTAGACTATATGATGCTAGGCTAAATTCCATAAATTGCCTAGGTCGTGATGAACCATTGTTCGGTTTGATTTTGTTTGGATTTCGTTTCGTTATGGATTTTATGTTTTAAGTAAACTGTTAAGTTTGATATAATTGATGTGTTTGATTCCTTGGTTTTGTTTACTTGAATTTATTGTTTCACATTGCCCTTGTTGATTGTTTCATAGGATAGGGTTTTGTTAGGTCATTTACTGGGTGTCCTTGACTTTTTTGTGATTAATATGCATTAAAATCATAGAAACAATAAAATCAATTAAACAGATAAAAGTGAGCTACTAGCCTAAAAAGCTGTAAGGTGATAGGCTATTAATAGATCTTTGCTTGTCGGGATTACTAGATTTAGTTCTTCGTAAGGAGTCCGTCTATGTTTGAATGTCAGCTTAGTCTATTAAATTAATTGAGTCTTCTTTGCTATCTTTGAATTCCACGCTGTAAGGTAGGTTTTCGTCATAAAGATACTTAAACATAAATTATTAAATAACCGTAAGGAAGTTTAATATAAAACTGGCGAGTCTTAAAACTTGTTAGAAATCCATAGGCGTCTTCTTGAAGTTCAAGGGTCCTGTTCGGGTTTTCTGTCAAGGGTCTATCTTATGATCCCGGTTCCATAACTTGACTTTTCCATTTAAATAATAACCGTAACTTTGGGGATTCTGGCCTGGGTAGTTATCTTTATCATCTGAATTAATTTAAGTTTTCTTAATCGTTTATTAGTTTAAAGTAATTGAGGCTAAGTTTAATTGATTATTTAATTAGTTTAAAGTAATGATTATGTTTTATTATTATTTTAATAATTAGGGTTTGTTTTAATTAGTTTAGTTAATTAGTTAATTAAAGTAATCGTTAGTTAATTATTGTTGAGTTTTAATAATTAGTTTAAATTCCCCCTCAAATATTATTGATAAATAGTCGTGTCTTGTAGTTGAGTCTAATTTGCTAGTTTCGTGATTTAAAGAGTCTCGTGGGTTCGATATCCGGACTTACTTAGCTGTACTAGAGTCGATCGGTTCACTTGCCGGTTAGTAGTTTAAGTGTCTAGAGTATTACTTAGTGTCTAGATTGGTATAATTTTAGTTAGTTATTATTTGACTACTTTTAGCACATCAAGTTTTTGGCGTCGTTGTCGGGGACTCTTAGCGATTGCGTTATTTGCTCTAATTGGACTTATCTGCTACATATGTGCTATTTGTTTTATTTTCGTTTGAGTCGTAGGAGTCTAAATAAATTTTAGTTTATTTTTGTTTTAGTTTTTATTTTTAGTCTGCTTAGTCTGTTGCGTTTTTCAGGTTTATGCCACGTCTTCGTTCGCAAGGACCGCCGTTGGAAAACCTGGAATTTTCTCCGTTGAAGACCGAGGCTAGTTCGTTAGCAGAGAAGCAAATATCAGAAGCCAGTTCTACACCAAAATCTTCCCCAACCAGTTCACCACCTGAAAGTCCTAGATGTCAAGTTGAAATGGCAGACGATAGGACAATTGCTGCTCAAGCCTTCGATGGCATAGCCGGAAACCAGTCATGCATCGTTGTCCCCGCGATCGACAACCCCAACTCGTGGCAGATTCCGTCATACGTCATGAACAACATCGTTCAAACTAATCAGTTTCATGGGAAAGATGACGAGGATGCACCGGCTCATATTAACCGACTTTACCGCGTTTTGAAAACTTTTAATTTGCAAGGTGCTACTGAAGATGCTATTTTCTTACATCTTTTCCCCTTTTCACATGCAGGTAAAGCAGCTTTTTGGCTCGAGTTTCACCACTTAGGAAGCATTACGTTCTGCTTTTATCAAGAGATACTTCCCACCAGCTAAAGCGGCTATTCTTCGTAATCAGATTCACTCTTTCCACATAGAGCCAGATGAACAATATTGCCATGCTTGGGAGCGTTTTCAGAATCTGCTTGCCCGTTGCTCAAAGAATGGTCTTACACCATGGGCTCTCGTGAAAAAATTCTACAACGGGCTGACATATGAAACACAAGTTCGTTTTGACACTGCTGCTGGAGGTAACTTAATGGCAAGGAAGAATGTCACCGAATGTAACGAGATATTCGAAAGCTTCGCTCAATCGGACCTCGCCAAAGGGCCACGACGCGGGAATTCCACTCCTGTTAGCAGTACCTCCTCATTCTCGAGGTGTACACCAGGTTAATCTAGATATTACTGTGGCTTCTGCTTTGGAATCATTAACCCGAGAAGTGAAGTAACTTAAAACTATGGTGGACAAGTGTGAGTTTTGTAGAGGTGGACATGGCACTTTGGAGTGCCCGGTGATGAATCAGCAAGTTGACTTTGTTGGTGGTCAGAATAGGTTTCCAAACAACAACTTCAACAACAATCAGAATTGGAACACCTACAAGAACCCGAATCAAAATAACTCCAATTGGCGTCCGTCAGGCGCACCACCCGGCTATCAAAATTCTTACAATCAAGGACAAGGTCAGTATAATAATAATAATAATAATAATAATAATAATAATAATAATAATAATAATAACAATGGTACTAATGTTCAAAATAATGTGCAGGATTCTACTGGAGGAATGGGACGTCTAGAAGACATGATGAAGCAAATCTTGGAGAGGGATCAAATTACACAGAAAAAGTTTCCCGAACACGATTTGCTCCTCAAAAATCAACAATCCTCTTTACTTGACCTTCAAAGGTTCGTTGGGGATATTGCTCGTCGACTAGATGAAAGGCTTCAAGGACAGTTTTTGGGTTCTACTCAGACAAATCCGGTCACTCAACTAAAAGCAATTACTACTCGTAGCGGAAGGGTTCTGGGTCCCGAGGTTGTTAAAGAAAGGGTTGGAGTTGAATAAGAGGAAGTGGTAGATGAAGAAATTGAGATGGAGGCTCCGTGTAAGTCACAAATTAAAACACCAATTATTGAGCCACAAGTTGAGAAAATGCCGGTTGAATTTCGGCCACCACTCGAAATTAATATTGCCCGTGTTCCTTATCCTACTCGTCTCAAGAATCAAAAGTACACGAGGGAATACGTGCACTTTCTAGATATGTTCCGACAGTTAAAGATTAATCTTCCGTTTGTTAAAGCCCTCCAACACATGCCAAAGTATGCGAAATTTTTGAAAGATTTACTCAAGAGAAAAGATCGGTTGGGAGAGGTTTCATCTATTCCACTTAGCGGGGATTTTTCGGAGGTTGTGTTGAATCGGGTCCCGGAAAAGTTATCGGATCCGGGTGTGTTTACAATCCCGTGTACGTTCGGAAGTAATATGATGAGTCAAGCATTGGCGGATTTGGGTGCGAGTATTAATATTATGTCATATTCATTGTTTGAGAAGTTGGAGTTGGGTGAGCTTACACCGACTCGTATGTCGTTTTCATTGGCGGATCGTTCGGTTAAGTATCCGCGAGGTATTATTGAGAATTTGCTAGTGAGAGTTGACAACTTTGTATTTCCGGTTAATTTTGTGGTACTTGACATGGAGGCCGACGAGAAGGTCCCCATTATTCTCGGTCGGCCGTTTTTTAGAATGGCTAAGGCTCTTATTGATGTGTATGAGGGGCAGATCACACTTCGGGTTGGTGATGAGAATGTTATTTATGATATTGCAAAGTCCATGAAGCACCCGGGTGATAGCGATGATGTTAATGGTCCATGCCATTCGGTATATTTTCTAAATTCTTTTATTCCGAGTTTTGATAAGTGTCTTGATTATATTTGTGGAACCGATTTGGTTGGGATGGAGTTGGATGACGAGTTAACGGAAAATATGAAGGATGATGAGGAAGACGTGGTAGATGATGTTTCTTGTTCGGCGGAGATTATGGAGGTTAGTGAGATTATTTGTGAAATAGAGGCGGAAAAACCCGCTCCGTTGGAATTAATGGTTCTTCCGTCACATTTAGAGTATGCGTATATTAAAGAGGGCTCGGATTTGCCCGTTATAGTTTCGTCTAAGTTGAGTGAGGAAGAAAAGTCAAAGTTGGTAGAAGTTTTGAAGATGAATAAAGGGGCGATTGCATGGAGACTTTCAGATATTCAAGGTATTAGTCCCGCTTATTGTACCCACTGAATTTTGATGGAAGATGAGTATAAACCGGTGGTTCAACCCCAAAGGCGTTTGAATCCAAATATGCAAGAAGTTGTCAAGAAATAAGTACTTAAGTTGTTGGATGCCGGGGTGATTTATCCGATTTCGAACTCTCCATGGGTAAGTCCGACTCAGGTTGTTCCAAAGAAAGGGGGGATGACGGTTGTCATAAACGAGAAGAATGAACTCATCCCTTCACGTACGGTTACCGATTGGAGGGTTTTTATTGATTAACGTAGGTTGAATGATGCTACTCACAAAGATCACTTCCCGTTGCCGTTTATTGATAAAATGTTGGAGCGTCTCGCGGGTCAACAGTTTTATTGTTTTCTTGAAGGTTTTTCAGGTTATTTTCAGATTCCTATCGCACCGGAAGACCAAGAGAAGACGACTTTTACATGTCCGTATGGTACATATGCGTATCGTCGCATGCCGTTTGGGTTGTGTAATGCTCCGGCTACTTTTCAGCGTTGTATGGTGGCAATTTTTCAAGATATGATAGAGACGTCCATGGAAGTTTTTATGGACGATTTTTCGGTGTACGGTAATTCTTTAGATCAGTGTTTGGGTAATCTAGAGAGAATGTTGAAAAGGTGCATTGAAACGAAGTTGATGTTAAATTGGGAAAAGTGTCACTTTATGGTGACGGAAGGGATAGTCTTGGGTCATAAAATTTCAAGAGATGGTATAGAGGTGAATCGGGTGAAGATTGACACAATTAGTAGACTTCCTCCACCGAAAAATTTTAAAGCTATAAGAAGTTTTCTTGGTCATGCGGGTTTTTACCGGCGGTTTATTAAATACTTTTCAAATATTACCCACCCGATGACCCGGTTACTAGAGAAAGATGTTCCGTTTGTGTTCGATGAGGAGTGTTTGAAGGCGTTCAAGTTTCTGAAAGATCAACTTGTAAGTGCTCCTATTCTCGTGTCACCGGATTGGAATTTACCGTTTGAGCTCATGTGTTGTAGGTTCCCAGCCGGATCTACACGGAATATCTTGTTCTACGTAGGTGCGGAATCCCTACGTAAGACGTTACGAGCGTAGAAGACGATACGAGTTAACACGATCAAACACACGTTACAATAAACAAAGACACGTTGTATTGCAACCGAAAACAAGTGATATCAATCACAAACACTGGACTCGTAAACTCGATACAATGAACAAATCCTTCTGCCGTAACCTAACAGATTATATAAACACGACAACTTCGCCTGGCATGTTCAGGCGAAGTTGTCACTAACTTCGCTTATCTAACAAGTTCGCCCATATCAGGCGAACTTGAGACTCAACTTCGCTTAATTCAAATACAAAACATTACTAACTCAATTACAGACACTAGACCCTGAACTACTGACATCATGTACCAATAGACTCCCCCTTGGCAGTAGCTTCATATCTTTATCTTCAAGCACGTGTCTTGTAATCTTCAACAATCTTGTATCTTCATCTTTAAGCACGAAATCCTTCACGAACACAAACTGATACAATTCTTTGATATTTCTTCGCTTCGTCTTTTCAAGCAGGAATATAAAATATCTTCTTCTCATTCAGCACCTGCAGATCAGCTTGAGACAAGTTCACTAGATGCATCGGATCATAGACTCTCAGCAGCTCTTGTTCATCTTCGTCCTCCATTACTGCTTCAGCTGTTTCACAATCTACATACCACCACTTCAGATCTTTCAGCACATCCTTGGGCATTTGTTTCATCGGCACTTCTTTCAAACACCGGATCGGCTTATACTTCATGATCATCTAAGGCTTGCCATCTGCTCTCAATCCTCTATCTTTGTCTTCAATAAGTTTTCCCTTTTGTGGTTTCAACAGCTCGAACTTCTTCTCTTTTATACTTTCCTTCCAAACAATCTTTCCAATGACTCTAGCCATGTTATCATCACTCTTGTTTATCAACCTCAATCTGGCTAAGTCTTTCACTTCACATTCTGGCAATGTATTCAATGATCTCAATAGCCTCTTGAAGTACTGAACACCATCATCTTTTAATCACAAAGAGCCTCAACTGCTCATCATATATCCAGCATATAATCCCCTTTCTCGATTCAGCATAACCTCTAATGTTGTAACTCTTCTTAAACATAGTAGGGACCGCCGGTTTCTTCGTTTTTACGAACCACTGAGCATAGCCTTCTTTCCATCTTGGCTGCTCTTCCCATTCCGTCTCATCACTTCCCATATTTTTACCTATATCTGCCTTATCAACATCCGGAATCTCATGCTCCACATTCTCCCTCTTCAATATCATTATCAATAACAATCTCTGCATCAATCTTCTCTATCTCTTCAACCGGTAATACATCATCATCACCTACAAACTCATCATCCATCTCCTCAACATCCACGACCACCACCTCATCACCTGTACCGCCCGCTGCACTTGTTGACTCCCCCTGAGATGTGGAAGTCCCAAGAGCTTGTTCAGTTCTTGGCAACTCTCTACCTGCACCTTTCGATGCATTAGGATCATCGTGTCGATCATTTCGCTTCTTAGTCCTCAGCTCATCGCCTTTACAGCTCGTCTCCCACTGAGATGCCAAGAACTCCTTCAAAGCATCAATTATTTTGCCATGTTCTATCAGCAGGGACGACTGTATCTGATTCCCTGCAACAAGGCGCTGAATAGCATGGGTCTGGATAAGATTCACCCTTGATTGTTCTGCCACGACCCGTTCAAGTGCTGCTATTCGTTCAGTGTCGGATAAGGTTGCATTGAAATCAAACCTCAGATGTGATATATCTTGAGTGTACTGAGGAGGGATTTCCAATGTAACCGGGACCTCAGAAGTAGGCGTAAACGTAACCGCAGGTGGCGACGTAACTGACAACCCTGCAGTCGCTACAACCGTCGACTCAATAAATCTTGCCACGACCTCCGTTGGAGTAAGAGTTGGAGGCGGCAGCGATACAATCTCAGGAGCTGAAAGTTGGAATGTAGTGGGTGGGAGGCCGAATGCAGATGAGGTAGCCACCACGGGAACGTCCGTGGCGCTTGACCTTGTAACTTGTAATGATGAAGGGACCATTGTCATACCGGACAGTGCTGGTGGAGTGAAACGTACCACCCTTGAGCTCTCACCAGCTCCTGAACCTGCACCTGCCCGTTCCCTTCTTGATCTACGAATCAGCTGATGTACTTCTTCCTCAAAATCTGACTCACTGTCATCATCAACTCTCTTTCTTTTCCCATGAATTCGTTCTTGAGTTACCAAAATTCGTCTTGCTTCATCCACTTCATCATCAGAATCAGAGTCAGCCACCGTTGTAGCTGCCCTAGTCACATTCACACTCGAAACCCTTTCAAATGATACTTGCACATTTTCTTCAGGATCAACCCGATCCATATCAAAGAAGCCTTGACCACCAAATGCAGCATCAAGGTCTACATTCTCCTCCGGTGACACAACAGGAGCAGCAGGTATAGCTTGAGGCGCTCCAGCCTGTTGTGGTTGAGGGTCCCAAAACTCATCCCCACGAGCTGGAACATACTCTGGGTTGATCAAGTACCCAAATAGTGGAGTATGTCGAGGATGGAGCTCAGGTTTACTCCTCGCACTGGAAGATCTGCACTGAGCGAAGATCCTTTTGCTCACACTTTCTACATATCTGATTGGGCGGCGCTGAGTTAACGTTGGAGCAACGTGATTCAAGATCATCTGAATGAATCTTGGATACATAAGAAATCACTCACGCACCACCGCTCTTCTCTGTCGATCTATCTCGTAGAAGACCATCTGACTAAAGCTGTAACGCTTATTGTAAGTCAGAGCAGTCATCGCCGACTGCATGGTCGCGCCCATCCCATCAGTACCAGCCTTTCTCCCTGACATGCACACGATCATCACATGCATGAGAAAGCGCCACTGGTCTAGCAAGAACCCCTTGCGTCTCTGAGTATCTCCCAAGGGACCAGAGTATCCCATTCTCAGAAACGCTCCATCTCGGAAAGGAGCTACAAAGTCTGTCGGATCGTCTCTCGTTTCGTCTCCAAACCGCAAAGCCGCCCGGATCTGTTCAGATGAGAACTGAACAATCTAATTGTTGACCATTGCTCGCATCACCGGGGGCTCGACGCGACAGTCATACTCCACTGTCTGCCAAAAATCCTCAATGTTTGGCAAGGATATCGGCAGTGTTGTAGTAATCGCGTGGAATATACGCGAGCGGAGTAAGAACGTGATGATCTCGCGGAAATCATCAACACCGCTCGCATCCGGGTCTAATGTTATGTACATGTTATGACCCGGGAAAAACTCTCGTTGGTTGTCTCCTCCATCATCACCACCTGCGCCGCCTGCTCCAGCTACAGCAGCCATTTATGCAACAAACAGGCTAAGTTAGATAAATGTCAAGGCAAATCACAAGTTCGCCTGTTACCATGAGCGAAGTTGTGATTTATTCTGTATAGGCGAAGTTAGAGGTGGGGCGAAGTTGGGAACAACTTCGCCTCAACTTGAACTTCGCCAGGTAACAGTTAAGTAAAAAGGGCCAGGCGAAGTTAATCGTAACTTCACCTAACCACAACATCGCCTCATATACTGTTACATAATTAATTATCAGGCGAAGTTAAACATCAGGCAAAGTTACGGATAACTTCGCCTAAACTGTAACTTCTCCGAATATGAATCGGCAACAGTTAGGTTTTCGAATGAACTGATTTGGTCAATTTTGAAGATCGTGGACTGTTAAACACATGTTTTAGAGATGATCTAGACTATTAATATGATTATGACCACGTGAAAAAGGTTTGAAAATCGGGTGGTTAGGTTTCGAAATACGGAGGTTATGAAACGGGTCGAATCGACTGTTGAATAACGCCAATGACAGTGATAATACGATACTACAACCGTACATACCTTTAATCGGAATTGTAATCGAGAAAATAATAACACAGATGAGAATCGAAGGATAAGTTCGCTGAGGGTTACGATAATAAGTTCGCCGGGTTTAAAGAAAGATAAGTTCGCTGGTTTTTGAAATAATGATAAGTTTGACCTTTAATTTCCTTTATATAGGGTCAAAGTCATACAGGCGAAGTTATGGATAACTTCGCCTATTGCAGGCGAAGTTATGAATAACTTCGCCGATATGAAAATTTACAAAACAAACCCCATAATTTGAACAATTTGCAATTAAGTTTTAAAACATCCTTTAAAGAGTTAAATGATACGATCAAGACCAAGTAACCAGGTATAAAATCATACAACTACATAAGTAAAATAAATTTTAACAATAAAGTACACGGGATCAAATTTCAGTCTCGACAGGGACTACCATGTTTTAGAAAAGATCCGAACAGGAATCATACTAATTAAGTGACTGTCACACAGATCCGTGTTCAGCTGTATTATGACATAAAGAAACAGGTTGTAAGCAGGTAAATAACTTAAAATGGTTTTCATCGTTTCTGTGATACGGGTTAGGTTCAATTAAGCTCAAAACTTAAACGGGCAACAACTCAGAGATTATGATGCCTCCTATCTATTCTCAAAGCGTATTTGACTTTCCCCAAGTCACCCCGAGTTGATCTCTACCCGTAGTGTCTGATTAAATAGTAAGTACACATTTCTGTAGAGTCTTCTTCCCGTTCTCTTTCTTACATCTTGATTGAGAAGTTTTTTACACAACTTCAGAGTAGTAAACAACTGCAAGTCCCGAATCTGGATCACTGCAGTTTCTTGACACGCTATCTTCACGGGAATCAGAACACTCACGGGCTCGTGTATGACTGGGTAATCGCTTTTCTGCCTATCATTCGGAAAGATATATATGGAGACATGCACAACTCTTAAGGAGTTTCCACGTAAAATCGAGGAGATTTAGTTAGTATCACTTGTACTTTTACGCACCATAAAAAGCTACCATGACATACAATGACTGTTCTAAAGTCTTTTAGGCCTAATAACTTCACTAGTTAAGCACACAGAATCAGTATATCTATCACTTTCCAAGGTTGGATCAATTTTCTGTTAAACATAGTAAATGAACTTCTTACGAAGTAGTAGACTTGAAAAATAATTTCATCTCCCAAAAAATTTTAACTTCAATCGCCCCGATCAAATTGAAGTTTTCAGGTAAACGGCTATCCTGAAGATCCAATGGATCAGCTGGACCGACCACATACAAGTATGTGTCCTTCTAACTAAGTATGATCGACTAATTTTCAGCGAAAGAATAAAAACACATCATAAACCGCCCCGGTCACTTTCAGTTATCTGGTTAATGGCTATTCTCATATTCTACAAGTAGAAATGAGGACCAAACATATCCGAAAATATGTCCTTCAAACAGAGGCAACCGACATAATTCTAAGCGTTAGTGACGTGTTTTTTTTATTTTTATTTTTTTTTATTTTTTTTAAACAATCAACAAAAAACACGGTTACTCGGGATTGATCATCCCATTCAGCTCAACAAGGTTTTGAAATCGAGTTTTGTCAAACGCTTTAGTAAACAAGTCAGCGAAATTATCTAACGTATCAACCTTTTCGAGCACAATCAGTTTCTTCTCAGCACAATCCCGTATAAAATGATGACGGATGTCAATATGTTTAGTTTTGCTATGTTTTACGGGATTGTTAGTTACTGAGATAGCAGCAGTGTTATCTATGCAAATAGGAGTATGAGTGAAATTCAGACCATAATCGCGCAATTGCTGTTGTATCCAAAGAACCTGGAAGCAGCAGTTGGATGTTGCCATGTATTCTGCTTCACAGGTTGAAATGGCGACTGAGGTCTGCTTCTTGCATTGCCATGACACTAATCTGCCTCCAAGAAACTGACATCCACCTGTTGTTGACTTCCGACTCTGATTGCATCCTCCATAATCAGAATCCGTGTAGGCGACCAACTCCAAGTCTCCTCTTTTCGTGTACCACAACACCAGCTTAGGTTTGCCTTTGAGATAGCGCAATATCCTCTTCGCACCCTTCAAGTGAGATTCTTTGGGTTTGCCTGAAAGCGTGCACAAAGACAAACTGCAAACATAATATCAGGCCTAGAAGCAGTTAATTACATTAAAGAACCTATTATTGCCCGATATTGGGTTGGGTCCACATCTGCATCGTTGTCTGAATCAGCACCCAATTTATGGTTGACGCAGACTGGAGTATCAAATGGAGTGCTGTCCTCCATCTTGAAGCGTTTGAGAACATCATGGACATACTTAGTCTGATGAATGAACATCCCATCTTTCTTCTGATCAACCTGCAGCCCTAAAAAAAAAGTTAGTTCACCCATAGCACTCATTTCAAACCTCTTGTTCATGACGGCCTCAAACTCCTGACACATGGCAACTTTTGATGCAGCAAAGATGATGTCGTCCACGTAGACTTGCACCAGAAGAAAGTCGCTTCCTTTTCTCTTAAAGAACAGTGTGCTATCAATCTTTCCCCCTTTCAAACTCATTCTCAAGCAAGTAATCGGATAAAGTTGAGTACCAGGCACGAGGGGCCTGATGTAGCCCATACAGTGCTTTACTTAGCTTGTACACGTGATCAGGAAAGTCTGGGTCAGGAAAACCCGGAGGTTGCTCAACGTACACAACCTCATCGACTTTACCGTTAAGGAACGCACTCTTCACGTCTAACTGAAAGACCTTCATCTCCTTGTGTGCAGCAAATGCCAAAAACAATCGAATGGCTTCCATTCTCGCCACAGGAGCAAACACCTCATTGTAATCGATCCTGTAGGTTCCCAGCCGGATCTACACGGAATATCTCGTTCCACGTAGGTGCGGAATCCCTACGTAAGACGTTACTAGCGTAGAAGACGATACGAGTTAACACGATCAAACACACGTTAAAATAAACAAAGACACGTTGTATTGCAACCGAAAACACGTGATATCAATCACAAACACTGGACTCGTAAACTCGATACAATGAACAAATCCTTCTGCCGTAACCTAACAGATTATATAAACACGACAACTTCGCCTGGCATGTTCAGGCGAAGTTGTCACTAACTTCGCTTATCTAACAAGTTCGCCCATATCAGGCGAACTTGAGACTCAACTTCGCTTAATTCAAATACAAAACATTACTAACTCAATTACAGACACTAGATACTGAACTACTGACATCATGTACCAACAGATCGCCTGGCATGTTCAGGCGAAGTTGTCACTACTGTTTGTAGGGTTTAGGCGAAGATATAAGGCTAAGCGAAGTTATCCACAACTTCGCCTTCCTCACAAGTTCGCTTATCTAAAGCGAAGTTACCCACAACTTCGCCTACCTCACAAGTTCGCTTAACCTAAGCGAAATTATCCACAACTTCGCCCATATCAGGCGAACTTGAGAAAAGAGAGCGAAGTTACGAATTCAAGCGAAGTTCAGACTTAAGCGAAGTTAACTTCAACTTCGCCTACAGTACTGTTAAGAATAAAATTTTTATTTTTCGGGTTTCTGTGTGTTTCGTGAAAGATGACTTCTATAAATATTACGGAACTGGTGAAGATGGAAGTGGAAGCGGGTTCAGCTACTAAGGCATCGAAGATGCTTAAGGGAACCGATTTCGTGGCGTGGAAGGATCGGTTTGAACAATATGTCAAATACCAAGATGCTAAGATGTGGGTATGCATTCAAGATGGATACATTCCACCAACTGCTGAGTATGAGGGTCGTGATCAGATTAAGATATACAACAAGATGGAAGAAGAAGAAAAGAAAATGTATGAGGCTAAAAGCAAAGCTCATGCAGCGATAACAATGGCTCTTCCACAAGAGATTCTTCACACCTTCAGGAAGTATAAAACTGCTAGAGAACTTTGGGAAGCGCTTGAAAACCGATTTGAGGGTAATGTGGGGATTCGTGCATCAAAGATTAAACTACTTAAAACCCAATTCTCGGTGTTCAAGTACTTGAAGAATGAATCACTTGATGATATCATCACGAGATATTATCATCTAATGACCGAACTCAGCAATTATTCCATTGCTTATAAAGAAGATGAGATCGTGGAAAAGCTTCTTGATGCTCTCCCACCGAAATGGGAGATGTACACTGTCTTGATGAGAGAAGATAAAGAGTTTGCCGACTATGATTGGAAACAGCAGTCAACAAACTACGAACGTTTGAACTTAACATGGTTCGAAAAGAGACACCAACTGATCAGGTTCAAGATCCAGGAATGTATGGTGCAAAAGTTAACTCAAGTTCAAGTTCGAAGTCTGAATCATCTGCTTACTACTCTAAGGGAGACTCGGGCGCTAACTCAACACATGAAGGTCATGTATCTCTCAACATGAATGGTGATGTGTGTTTTGTAGCTGGTGGATCAAATGCTTCTAAACCTCAAGCAACCAAGGGTAGTTTTTCCTCAAGTGTTCCTAACAACAACTACTCTAAGATGCCCATGAGTGTTAAATCTGCTGAACAGCAGTTTGCTCTCTATGCATCTTTCATTGCTTCGTATGAAAATTACATTCAAGGTAAGATTGTTGACCCTGCAACTTTGGACGAAGACTATGATCAGATCGATGCTGATGATCTGGAAGAGATGGATCTGCGAGTGGCAGATGGCGATGATTGTGAGAAGGGTTAAGAGGTTTATGAAAAAGACAGGTAGAAAGTTTGTTGGTGAAAGACCAGGTTTGTCAAAGGTGCGATGTTATAACTGTCAACAAAATGGACACTTTGCGAAAGAGTGCACAAATGAACGTGTAGAACGCAGTCAAAACAGGTCTACACAACAGAGTGGGAGTGGTAATGAGAATAGAGCCATGATATCCAGACAGAATGGGGAATACAACTGGAATCTGCATGTTGAAGAAGTGTTCGAACAGGCCAATTTAGCGAACATCGAAACTGCAGGAAGTGAGAAAGTGATTGGAGAAAATGAAGCTTACATGGCAGAAGTGACAGACCAGCTCTCCGAGGTAAGTACTAAACTCCCTTGTACGAAATGTGAAAATCTGTCTGAACAATTGACAACTATAACTGATCAGTTTGTTAGTTTGGATGCTCAATTTAAAACATTAAAAGAAGATCATCATTTCACTAAAGCTAGAGAAAACAGTTATAAGGTAAAAATAAAAGCTAGTGAGAAAGATATTAGAAGTCTTAAAGCAAATCTAGCTGAAAAAATTCAAGTAATTGATCTTAGCTATGAGGTGTTAGAAGAGAAAACCAAACTAATAGCTGAAAGGGATAAACAGATAGCTGATCACCAGGTGAAAGTGGTGGAACTTAACAGAAAGCTTGAGCAATTTAGAAATTCCTCCGCTATACTTGATCACCTCGTTAGTGATCAAAGTTCTCCAGTTAAAAGAGGAGGAATTGGATATCATGAAGTTCCACCACCTTACAATCATAACTATACTTATGATCCTAGTAATCAGAAATCTGTTGATGTTGATTATGGTCAGACAGTTCCGGTTAAGGTTACTATTAAAGAACCAGAAGTTAGTAAAGGCGAAACAAGTAAGCCTGTTTCGAGTGTTAAGATTTCTGTTCCTAGTCCTGTCTCATCAAACTCGGACAAGTCATCCAAGTCGAGTGAGACAAAAGAAGAGGCAGTGTTACCAAAAAGTGGAGAGAAACATAAATCAAATGAAAATAATTCTCCACTAAACCCGTATGTCCCACCATATGTGAGACAAACGGGCAGTAATGCAGCCTCAACATCTAAAACAACTATTGAAAAGAAAGTTGAACACAGGAGTTGTTTCAGATGTAATCAATTAGGACACCTAATTGCTGATTGCCCTCTGAAGCAGAGATTCAGAGGTATGAGGTCTTCAAAAACTGAGAGTAGAACTAACGGTAATCACTATAATGGTAAAAATGAAAACTCATCAAAGTTCAGACATTGGACTAATCCAGGTTTTCAAAGAAAACGATCTCAGTTTTTCACTGCTAACAACCAAATCATAAGTAATAATTCATTTAATTCACAAAGGTTTGGATGGCCTCATAGTCAATCTACAAGAAGGTATCCTTTTAGGACTTACAGAAATTATTCTGATACTAACTTTGGACAGCCAAAGTACGGGATGTATCGACCCAAGACCAGGTCTTGGTCCCCAGATTTTAATCCTCTGCTTTAACCGTGCAGGAACAGTTGAACAGGGCTGCAAACAATCTATGGGTTGTGGATAGCGGCTGTTCCCGGCACATGACGGGTAACAAGAGTTTGTTACACGAATGGAAACCTGTTCAGGGAGGAAGAGTGAGTTTTGCTGGAGAGAGCGGTGGAAGGATCACAGGAATTGGGACGGTGACTAATGGAAAAATGACTTTAGAGAAAGTGAATTTCGTTGAAGAACTGAAGCATAATCTGCTGAGTGTCTCGCAGATCTGTGACAAAGATTACACTGTGCACTTTACCAAGAATGAAGCGATGTGCTGTATCCTGGTTTCAAGATACCAGAGGATTGGATAGTTATGAAGGCTCCAAGAGAAAAGAATACGTATATTATGGACATGAGGTCGACTGAGATGGCAACAGAAGAATCGTGTCTTCTGTCAAAAGCAACTGAATCGGAGTCCGAATTATGGCATAGAAGAATGGGGCATATTCATCTTCGGAAAATGAACTACATTGTCAAGAATGGGCTGGTGCTGGGTGTTCCCTTGAAGAATTTCAACTTTGAAGACCAATTCTTATCGTGCAAAAAGGGAAAACAACACAAGAAATCCCATCACACCAAGAAGGTTAATTCAATCGTCAGTACCCTAGACCTACTTCACATGGATCTCTTCGGTCCCGTGAATGTACAAAGCCTAGGTGGAACATCATACTGCTTGGTGATCACTGATGATTTCTCTCGATACTCTTGGGTATATTTCCTGAAGTCAAAGGATGAAACGGTTCAGATGGTAATAAATTTGATTACCAAAGTTGAGAATATTATGGGGAAAAAGAGTTAAATACATCCGGAGTGACAATAAGACAGAGTTCAAAAACTATCAGATGGAGATCTTCTGCTTACAGAAAGGGATAGAACACCAGTACAGTGCTCCGTATACTCCGCAACAAAATGGGGTGGCTGAGAGGAAGAACAGAACGTTAATTAAAGGAGCCAGAACCATGCTGGCTGATTCGAAACTTCCTGTGGTGTTCTGGGCTGAAGCTGTTGCAACAGCCTGTTATATCCTTAATAGAGTTTTAACAGTTAAAAGACTGAATAAAACATGTTATGAACTTATGCATGGGAGAAAGCCCAACTTGAGTGGTCTCGAACCATTCGGGTCCCCGTGTTCGATATTAAAGACAAATTCTAAATTTGGTGAAATAGCCGATGAAGGCATTTTAGTCGGATATGTTGTTGGGACTCCCAACAGACGAGTCTTTAATACATCGACCAGCAAGGTTGAGGTGGTGTGTAACACTGATATCACAAGTTACAAATCACCAAAACCAAGCACGTGACCCGCTGGGGTTTTCGACTAAGATAGACTTTTAAATCTTTTAACATACCTTACTTGGATTGTGCAGAAGTTGATGAAAGAATAGCTACGAAGATGCTTTACGATGAGGAAGACAATGTTGTGCAAAGACCGCTGTACGATGAATGTCAGCCTTCCTCGTCAAATGCTGTCGATACCCCTGCTGCCTCTACAGAAGAGGAATTCTTCAATCCGTTTCACTCTCAACAACAATCACCCATTGATGAGCTACCTTCGAACCTGGAAGACAATCTGCAAATCAGTTCGGTTCCGACTACGAGAGTTCACAAAAATCACCCTTTGGAGAATGTGATAGGCGATCTGTCCGACGGTGTACAAACAAGACAAAGCTTGAATGAGCACACCTGTGTTTATACAAGCATTAAAGATATAGGCATAATCAACGAATGCTTGTACACCTGCTTCATCAGCCAGATTGAACCAAAGAACTATCAAATGGGCTCTCAAGGACAGCTCGTGGGTCGAAGCCATGCAAGAAGAGTTAGCCCAGTTCAAGAAGATGGAGGTATGGAATTTGGTTGCAAAACCGAAGAATGTGCATGCGATTGGCACCAATGGGTTTTCAAATGCAAGAGAGATGAAAAAGGGATAATCATCAGGAACAAGGCGAGGCTGGTTGTAAAAGGTTTTAATCAGCAAGAGGGGATCTGTGGATAATTTCGCTTAAGTTAAGCGAACTTGTGAGGTAGGCGAAGTTGTGGGTAACTTCGCTTGAGATAAGCGAACTTGTGAGGAAGGCGAAGTTGTGGATAACTTCGCTTAACCTTATATCTTCGCCTAAACCCTACAAACAGTAGCGGCAACTTCGCCTGATGAACACGATGATTTTGCAGGTTTGATTTCTGGATTTTGCGAGGTATGCGAAGGTGTTATGGGTTGTTTTTGATGGTGGTAGGTGAGTAGGACACAAAAACTCGGTAAACTCGTCCCGCGAATAGTCGAACGGAACGATTTCTACACCCGCGTGATAATCCCGAACCACACAATCACGAGCAAAAGCTCTGATACCAATTGTAGGTTCCCAGCCGGATCTACACGGAATATCTCGTTCTACGTAGGTGCGGAATCCCTACGTAAGACGTTACGAGCGTAGAAGACGATGCGAGTTAACACGATCAAACACACGTTACAATAAACAAATACACGTTGTATTGCAACCGAAAACATGTGATATCAATCACAAACACTGGACTCGTAAACTCGATACATTGAACAAATCCTTCTGCCGTAACCTAACAGATTATATAAACACGACAACTTCGCCTGGCATGTTCAGGCGAAGTTGTCACTAACTTCGCTTATCTAACAAGTTCGCCCATATCAGGCGAACTTGAGACTCAACTTCGCTTAATTCAAATACAAAACATTACTAACTCAATTACAGACACTAGACACTGAACTACTGACATCATGTACCAACATGTGTGATGCGAGCGATTATGCGGTTGGAGCGGTTTTGGGGCAAAGGCGTGAGAAACATTTTCACCCTATTTATTATGCGAGCAAGACTTTGAATGTTGCCAAGAGAACTACACCACAACCGAGAAGGAACTTTTAGCCGTTGTATTTGCATTTGACAAGTTCCGGTCTTATCTTGTACTTTCAAAGACCACCGTTTTTACCGATCATGCAGCTTTGCGTTTTCTCTTTCACAAGAAAGACGCGAAGTCCCGTCTCAGACGGTGGATTCTTTTACTTTTCGAGTTTGATATAGAAATTAAAGACAAGAAGGGGGCGGAGAATGTTGCGGCGGATCATCTTTTTCGTTTAGAAGATCCGAAGAGAGAAGAGATTCGCGAAGAAGAAATTGATGATAGATTTTCGCATGAGTCAATTGATTTTAATGCGGCCGAAAAGCAAGGTTTACAATGGTTCATCGATTTTGCTAATTTCTTATCTACGGGGCCTTGTGTTGAAATGGATGACTACTCAACAAAAAAAGAAATTTTTCCGGGATGTTAATCGGTATGTTTGGGATGATCCTTTTCTTTACAAGATTGGTGGTGACCGAATTCTTAGAATATGTGTGTCGAAAGAAGAAGGGTTGAATATTCTGAAGCATGTTCATGAAGGTTTAACGGGCGGTCATCATGGAGCGCATGCCACGGCTCAAAAGGTATTTGATTGTGGTTTT